>NC_141548.1:71106250-71259375 GCF_021556685.1 Rattus norvegicus
GGAGTTGGGGGGTGGGACTGGGAGCATCCTCATAGAAGCAGGTGGAGGAGAAGGGGATATATATTTACATTTCAAATGTAAATACATAAAATATCCAAGAAAAATAAAACTTTCTTTTTGTTATTTAAAAAAAGAAAGCAGTCAAATGAGTGAATAATAAGCTCACATAGAAGAAAATCTTTGTCAGGTATATATCTGACAGATGATTAATATCGAGAATATATGAAAACCTCAAAATGCTTGTTGAAACATGTATATTATTTTATCTTAGTCAGAATGGAATAGATCAACGAAACCACTAACAACAAATGGATGATGGGAGGAGGGAAAAGCAGAACACCAATTTACAGTTCGTGGGATTGCAAACCAGTCCAACCATATACATTAAATACTGAGAAATTCTCCTGTGTGACTCAGCTATACATCCACCTTGACGTTGTTCCAATGGATGGGGCACGCTACTCCATAGATACTTCTCCAGTTATGTTCATTGTTTCTCTATTAAGAAAGCTAAAAATGAAAGCAACCTAAATGTACATTAAAATAGATGGATAATGAAAACATGTCAAATATACAGAATACTGTTCAGACAGAAATAAAAATGAAATAAAGAAATTTGTAGATAAAAGAATGCTACTAAAAATGCTCATATGGCATGAGGAAACTAAGAACCAGAGAGATGGATCATGGCAGACTGAATCTCATCTGAGATTGCAAGCTCTGAATCTTCATATATAAGTATATGATCTGTCATATATTTATTGATTGCTAATCATTTTAAAGTCTTCTTTAGAAATTAGTTGAGTTCTGGGTGTAAGACAACTCCCTAATTTTCATGAGACCTTGGATTATTTCTTGATACTTACACAGCCTCTCACAACTACTTGTAACTTTAGTTCAGGGGACCATGACCCCTTCCCTGGCCTCCACAGGCATGAGGCAGTCATGCGGTACACAAACATAATGTGTAGTAAATCACACATAATATAAAAGTTAATTGTCCTTTCTTATGTCTTCTTTTTTATTGAATATTTTATTTATTTACATTTCAAATGTTATCCCTTTTCCTGGTTTCCCATCTGAAAATCCCTTATCCCATCCTCCCTCCCCCTGCTTCTATGCGGGTACTTCCCCTCCCACACACACACACCCACTCCCTCCTACTGCCCTGCCCTGGCATGCCCCTACACTGCAGTGTGGAGCCCTCATAAGACCAAAGGCCTCATCTCTCACTCATGTCCAACAAGGCCATTCTCTGCTACATATGTGACTGGAGCCATGGTTCACTCTGTGTATAGTCTTTTGTTGGTGGTTTAGTCTGTGGAAGCTCTGGGGGGGGGGTTGTTTGGTTGATATTGTTGTTCTTCCTATGGGTTTGCAAAACCCTTCAATTCCTTCAGTCCTTTCTCTAACTCCTCCATTGGGGATGGAGTGCTCAGTCCAGGGGTTGGCTGAGGGCATCAACCTCTGTATTTGTCTGGAGGATGGCAACAGCTGGACTTAAAAAATTAAAAGTGATAAAACTGAAAACATGAAACAACTGAAATTTTGACATAAAATATGCATTCAGACCAACCCAATTAAATTTATTTTGAACTGAGATGCCTAAAGGGAAAAGATTAATGTTTAATTATTGTTTAGAATCAATAAATTACTACCTTTTAAAGTGCAAATCAAGGATATCAAGTTTGCCCATGTGGCATTAAAGTTATTATTCTTTGCATGTATATATTGCCCTAATATTAAAAATACAAAATTATTTTTATCTATATTTAAGCATATGTAAATATATAATATAGTAAGCACTTTAGCATATAATATATTTATTTTAATTTTTAATAATGTTAAAAATATGTGTACACAAGTATCCTTCTGTGTATGAATACATGATTGTCCACATGAAGGTAATAGGTCAGCAAGACGCATATCCACCTTGATGTTTTCACAGGAGCCATTCCTTTTTGGGTTTTGAAACAGCTTTACAATGTGAGGTAGAGATAGATACATAGATAGACAGGAAGGTAAGAGCTGTCTTCCTAAGATAACCAGTTTTTTCCAGAAGGCATGGTTCTAAGAGATGGAAGAAGACAGAGGAGCAGAGCCTAAACAGGACCAGCAGAGGAAAGCAGACAATTTGGAGAACATAAAATCACTTAAAAGAGTCCAGTTACGGGATCTCAGCAATAGTAATACCACCGCCCCCATGTGATGACGCTCTTGTTTTCACTTTTCTAAGTGGCTACTTCTTCTTACTTTCCTGGACTTTCAAATCCTTGTCCCTCCCCAGTGATCAAGCATTGTGATTTCTCTGTAACCACCAGCACACAAATTACACTGGCCTAGTTCTGATTAGGTAACCTTAGCTCACCATTCTACCTCATTTCCAGTGGTGAGATTATCAGAATGGCCACGATGATGGGATTTTTAAGTGAATTCTAGGCATCAAACTTGCGTTCTCATATTTGCTTAGCAAAAAAATTATCAATTTGTTTATTTCTTCTATCCCAATCATTTTTTAAACAAGGATACCAACGCAAGACAGTTAATGTTTAATAAAATTTGCCTCATTGTTTTAAACATTTAATGATTACATTTTTGTAATTCATATTCTTTATTTAGATAATTTCTACTCGAAGTGTTATCACTGATTTTGTTTTTAATTTTGTTCTTTATTACAAGTTATATTGAGTGTTCTGAAAATATTTAAATAGATTGAGATTATTTTCACTAGACGTAATTACAAATAATAACTCAGTGATGAGCTCATGTTGGCAGACATGTTGAACACAACCTGTGGGCATGTTTTGCATATTGACTAAAAACTCACTATGAGGATAGTAGTTTACTATTTAACACTATTTATTTATAAGAAGAAAACTGTTTCCATACAGAGTGCTACATTTTTGCATCTAAAATGTAAATGGAGATTGCAATGCCATCCACCCATTTCTTGGGTTTCAGTTGTATGGTCAGTAGATGGCAGGCTTGTATCATACATGGTCTTCATTCATGCAGCATGCTTATATTTGTTTTGGTTCAGAATTATTTGTTGAGGGATGTTAGAAGCTCAATGACATTTCTATCGTTTTTCCAATGTTGTTTTGTATTTTAAAATAAGATGCCCACATAAAAATAGCATTGACAAATACAGACATACCCATTAGAGTTTCACTTTAACTCAAATGGTGGAAAATATGAACCGAAGAATAAAAGTTTTTTTCGTGTAACACGAAATGTACAAGAAACAATATGAGAAACGCTTTGAGTGGGCCTTTTGCCATCTATAATATGTTGATATTTCCTCTTTTCACCCTGACAGTCCATTGGTAGTGTGAGAAAAATGCATAATAAACCATTCATTTTATTTGACAAAAAAGAAAACGTGATATTTCTTTTACAGTATTATAAAATTGATCAGCCATTTAGTTTCATTATATATGGAAGATGGTAGAGCATGTTCAATCAAGTAAATGTCACAGGTTCCAGCGAAAATAAAATAAAATTATCATCTTAATATCTTCTTTTTCTTACGATCTAACATTCTTTCAAGAAATGTTCTTACCCAGTCACACAGTAAACAGACCTGCATTGAGTGATATTTGGGAAGGTGTAACTTCCTCTTTTATTTTCATCACCCGCGTCACACATGAACCTCCCATGCATGAACATGGAGAAAAAGGCTGGCTTTGCATTATAAATTGACCTAAACTTATTGACAGAGTAAGGAGCACAAGTTGTTTTGATAATCACGTAGGAATTTTTTGATGACCTCTTTTACTGTTGCTTCCATGATTCTTTTGTCTGAATGAATCGTTGGAATGGGCTACATGTGTTCTCAGAATGTAAGTGCTCAGAATATGCTTATGATACTGTACTTCCTTTGCTGTACATTTACAATAAATCATTATTATTTATTATTGTTGTTCTATGATTATTACTTTTATTTCTTGCTTTATTTAATGACAATTCTTTCAAAAATTCAGAAAAACTGTGATTTAATTTCACTGAAACCTTCTCCTGGATTGTTTCCAGGTATTTGACAATGAAGATTTGCTCCTTCCTGTTTACAGTGTCAGCAAATACCATAGTCCTTTTTCCATATTACTCACAAGTAAATAGGTTCTTGTCATTTCCTACTTTCTCCTGACACTTGCTGGTTTAAGCACCCCACTGACTATCAGTTTTGGATTCACCAGGAACTTCACAGAAATCAAGAAACTCAGATTCTAACTAGAGAACTACTGATCCAGGTTCATGTAGTCATACATAATTTATACATTAAACTTTGAGTAGCATAACCATTCTGAGACAGTTTGTAAGATGAAATGTAGGAACAAAACAAAACTTCATCCATTTGGGTTTGCTAAAGTGTGTTAATTTTCAAGCTCAAAGAAAGCCAAAGACACAGGAATTTCTTGTTCCAGCCACATTTTGCTTCTTCCAAAATGACTGCGTACTCATCACATAGCACACATACATATATGTATGTATGTCAACATGTGTATATGTGTAGATATGCTATGTGTCACAAGTAAGCACTCATTTTTATATATCAAATAGACATATGTATATATATATATGTATATATATAAATGTTTGCATATGTATATGCAATCGCATGTAATTCATAGTGAATTTGAATACCACACATTTAAGAGGAATTCTTTCTTAAGATAATGCAGCAGAAAGCCCTCATTTATGCTGTTCTCTGCTTTCATATTCACAGACACACATGCTACTTTTCTTGCTGTTATTTTCCATCTTCTCTTGCTCACTAATGAATAATCTTAGCCATTGCTCCCCAATGTATAAATAATGCTCGAAAATGATTTGAAAGGGAGCATGTTAGAAAGTACAAGCAAGTAAATCAACTCACACAATTAAATAGTATGGTTTAATGAAATATAAGATGCACACCTCTACTCTATAAAATACAGTTAAGTATATTATAAAATACTACAGTCAGTACAAAAAAAATGACTTACTGAAATCTATTATCCTAAGAGGTATGTAGTAATTAGAGTAGGTCACCTTTTTTAACATGGTCAGAAACCATACTGTTCTGTAGTTACATAACTGATAATTTATTTTCATATTGTTTTATTCACTGTAACTAGAGATTTAGTGACAAACACACTATGTTACATTACAACTTCTTTTAGTTTCTAACATCCCAGACACAAGAAAATAAGATTGGAGTCTATTTTTATTTCTATAGCGTCCTTTATGTTTTTCACATTTTAATTATGCTCTCACTTTGAAGATTTTTAGTGTGTTGCAGCACATGTGTTATTATCAAACTGATTTATGTCAAGAACATGTGCTTAACGTGTAGTAGTGAAAAGAAAGCACTCTCGGAGTTTTATAATTTTTGCATTGTTTGGTAAGGAAACAAGGACCTGTTACCAGTAAGCAACTTGACACTCGTAAGTTCTCATAAAAATTTTGATTGAGATAAGCTTGAAACAATGGGTCATTTTTTTAGTTCCTTTGTTTCTTTCAACATTGAAATCCACTAAGCTATTTCTAGCCCCCAATTCTTCAACTGGGATAATCAAAATGAGTTTAATGAAAGCCTGTCAAGCAAATATCACATTATGAATAATAACATGTATCTCGAAGGTTATATCTAATGGAAAGAAGGATCTGGAAAGCTAAGCGAATTAGAGGTCATAGCTCAATGCAAAATTGCCATGGAAACAGCTTTCATGACCAATTTGTGGGGAGATGTCAAAAGGCAGTAACCTGTGACTTCTTTTTCCAAAGCCCTGTCTATGAAGGTTACAGGTTCTATATCTGCTTTCATGATGACATTTGTCTATGTTTTTGTAGGTTTCTATTCTGACAAGCACAAAACCCTGCACCAAGTTGAACCTGTCCTTTGTGATGAGGATGTCGAACAGAGCGGCAGCAGAGCAGTCTGCCTTTTCTCGCTCTACATTCAGCTAAATGCCAACCCGCGTCCCTTTGAGATGGTGAACCTGGGGAGGGAGTCAGCCTTTAGTATCCAAACTTCTTCAGACAACTATGTGCAGTAATTCTGTGATTAAGGTCATGCTCTCCATCCAGGGCTTCGTTTTTCCCACTAACTAAAATGTATTTATCTCCAATCTAATTTAAGCATAATAATTAGTGAATATGAGAGTAACAACATCGAAGGTACTTTTATAATCACAAAAAAAATCATGAGATTCAATTATAAACTGTATTTAAAATGTATTTGCTTGGTAGGATAAAAAATAATTTTACAACACACGAGTATATTGTTGGTTTTATCCATTTATAGAAACACATGAGCATATTGTTGGTTTTTATCCGTTTATAGAACACATTGTTCTGAATTGAAAATTGCGGAATATTCATGTTATTTTCAACAAATAGTGACACACATATATTTTAAATTAACCCATATAAAATAGTGAAACTAGAATACTATTTTTACTAGTGTTCTTTAAAAAGATCTACAACACATGTTCATGTTTCATACTTAATATGTGAAGCAGAAGTGTTATAATGTTTCGAAAGTTCTAACAGTCCATGTAGAAAGTTAACGCTTCAAAAGTGGAATCAAATCATATCTGTTACTTTACTAACTTAATACTTTAAGATGCAATATGCAGACTTAATTCCTTAGATTTTGCAAATTATACATTAAACTGTTACAAATTGATTCTTTAAAGGTCATTTTGTTTTTTAAAAAATAATATATAGTTCTTTGAGGAAGTAGTCTACTTTAAAAATGTATAATAATTGAAGGTTTCTTGTGGTATGTACATGAAAAATATCGATATCTTTTGAAATATCTTTTAATTTCAGTGTGTAAGGCAGAGGTGCTGATAATTCATTATATGTTATTAATTTAACTTAATTTTAGGATTTTTAAAGAATTAAAATGGTTTAAAAATTGTCAACAATGAAAAATCAGCTTCATTTAGTGTTTTAAAAAAATATGTAGTAAAAGAAAAGCTAACTTTCCTCATCATTATGAATCTTCATATTGATACCGTGACACCATTTTATCGTTAAATTAAAATGTAGGAGCCTTGCAGATCTGAATCATTTACAATGATAAATTATGGGTGAAAAGTGTTTAATAAGTTTATAATGTATCAACCTATAAACATGAATGGAAATAAATTTAGATCTCATTAGACACTCATATACCAGATATAATATAAAAATAACTGTCACCACAGGGTGGGAAAACTCTCCATTGTCTACCATAGTTATATAAAATTTAATTCAACGCTAAAAAGTATCTATCCTTAAACAAGGGTTATAGAACTACATTAGAGGGCTGGAAAGATGGCTCAGTGGTTAAGAGCACAAACTCCTCTTCCAAAGGTCCTGAGTTAATTCTCAGCTCCCATCTGTATCAGGATCCATTGCCCTCTACTGGTAGCTGAAAACAGCTACAGTGTACTGGGAGGAAATAAGGAGGCAAAGTTTAGAACAGAGGCAGAAGGAACACCCATTCAGAGCCTGCCCCACATGTGGTCCATACATATACAGCCACCAAACTAGATAAGATGGATGAAGCAAAGAAGTGCAGGCTGACAGGGACCGGATGTATATGTCTCCTGAGAGACACAGCCAGAATACAGCAAATACATAGGCGAATGCCATCATTAAACCACTGAACTGAGAACGGGAACCCTGTTGAAGGAATCTTAGAAAGGACTGAAAGAGCTTGAAGGGGCTTGAGACCCC
The DNA here is from genome assembly GCF_021556685.1 of Rattus norvegicus. Classification (NCBI taxonomy): domain Eukaryota; kingdom Metazoa; phylum Chordata; class Mammalia; order Rodentia; family Muridae; genus Rattus; species Rattus norvegicus. Next base: position 71,113,961 of record NC_141548.1, read on the forward strand.
ATATGAACAACAATGCTAAGCAACCAGAGCTTCCAGGGACTAAGCCACTACCCAAAGACTATACATGGACTGACCCTGGGCTCCAACCTTATAGGTAGCAATGAATATCCTAGTAAGAGCACCAGTGGAAGGGGAAGCCCTGGGTCCTGCCAAGACTGAACCCACAGTGAACGTGATTGTTGGGGGGAGGACGGTAATGGGGGATGGATGGGGAGGGAAATACTCATAGAGAAGGGGAGCGGGAGGGATTAGGGGGATGTTGGCCCAGAAACCTGGAAGGAGAATAACAATCGAAATGTAAATAAGAAATACCCAAGTTAATAAAGATGAAAAAAAAAAGAAGTGAAACTGGAAGTTTTTAACTACATTACTCTTTAGAGAAAATATTTTACAATATATTCTGATACTAAGAAAAAGAAAGAATTTTAGTTTTCTTTTTAAACAATAAAATTGACTATAAAATTTTATCGTTTCACATGGAAAAAATACATATTAAAAATTTAGGACAAATAGAGTACAAAGAACAATTTAAATATCAAGTCAATCATATGGATTAATATGAGAAAGATAACTTATTAAAATAATGAATTTTGTAAGAGGAGCATAATTCAATAAATATTGAATATTAAATCCACACCCAATCATTTGTTAATTGAAAATCTTCTGCAACCTTTTGTGTATTGAGAAATGACTAACTACAAAGAACTAGCATTTTTTCCCTAGGCTAGACTCTCAAATTCTGTTTATGCTTCTGAAATTATTACTGGCGGTTTCTCTCCCAACCATGTATCTTGTTAGGTATTGGGAGATTGGCTACATGGATAAGCCAAGTTTAGAGTACATGCAAAATATATATTAATTAAATGTATATGAACATTTCTGAGGAACATTTATAGCAACATATCACAGAGCTTGTTCAGGAAATAATTTTACAATCTACATATCGAAAATTTTTAAAAATTAAATATTATTTAACAGCCCATCCAAAAACCATAAAAGCAATACTTAAAGCAGTAACTACCAAATTTGGGGGACTTAATTAGAAACTGACAGCTTCTCTAACTCTTGCTCCCCTTCTTCACTTCAGACACACTAAGGGAACGCAATCTATTTACTCCCTAAGAATCATGTATGACATCTCACTTCTAGTAAGATATTGCCTATAGGATGGCAATTTCAACTACAGTTCACCTGTACCCTATAACTTTGGGAAGATAATTTTTCAACTAAGGTTTTTACCTCTATATATCTTCCAGATTCAGTCAATGCATCATAGCTGACTATACAGTAAAACAAATTCTGAAACTTTTATACCCCTTTGTTCTTGAGTGGCATTTATTTCTAGAATAAGGAGGTAAGTACTTTTAGACTTAGATTCTCCCACTATATTTAAACAATCTATACTGTCTAAAGCACAAACTATTAAGACTTTGCCTTTTTGTGAACACCCAAAAGGAAGACACAATGAATTATTGTTAATTTTTCAAAGTATAGCACAATGAGTATTATTTTGTTGTGTATCCATTTCTTTACTTTAGTTATTAATGAAACTATATAAAATAACAACTTTTCTCCCTGTCATTTTCTCCTTCCATAGTGTACAATAGCAATTTCCACACTCTCCTTCAAATTCTTTTTTCTTTTTCCACTAATTGTTGCATGTGTATACATATCTGCATAAACATATATGATCTTAAATATAATGTGATAGACAAAATAGTAAAATTATATATATTATGTATATAAGTTTATACTATTACATAATATTACATAATTATTACACTAATTTCTTTTTCATTGAGGTGTAGTTATTTCTTTTTAATTGGAAGAGCGTATATGTTCAAGATAATTCATAAGAACTTTGAAAGACTCAGGTATCTCCTCATGGAATTTCAATAGAAAGTAAACAATTATTGAGGTAAAGGAGATACCTGAGGGCTTTAACTCATTGTAAGTTCCCCAGATAATTCTTGTAATACAGTTATATTTAGTGATAACCATACATATATGGCCCTTTTAATGATTGCAGAAGTCCTGCAAGTTCCAGTATTCCTAATTTAACAAAATAAACTTGGATGAAAACCTTTATTTTTATATTTATCTATTTTCAGAGACCTACCTTTACTGAATATATTTTTCTTTAGATTTTTTTCAGGATAGGTCAAATGCCATTTTTTATATTTATGTAAACTATATTTATTTTAAACCATAAATGTGAATTTACATTGCTAATTCAAAATAATTTTTCCTTGGACCTGGACAAGTGATTCACCAGTTAAGAGTGCCTATTAACTCAATTGTACCTGTGACATGTGTGAGCGAGCTTATAACTATCAACACAGCCCTAGCAGAGTCCAAAAGCTCTGGTCTCAGTGGTGTAAGCACTCACAAGCATATGCACAGTTATGAACACATATTCATAAAAACATAATTTTAAAAACTAATTTTTAGGAGACACTTCTCTTCCAAAGTTTCACAAGAAATTAATCATCTAAATACAGAAAGAGTGGAGGCAGATATGAACCAAAATACTAAGGAAGTGAATGGGGAGAAAGATAAGCAGTTATAGCATGCTCCCCAGTAGAGAGATACGGTCACCCACACATCTCAAAAATTTTAATCCAGAAATGTTCTTTTACAAAGTAAAGACAAGGACAAGAAATGGAACAGGGACTGAAGGAAAGGCCACCCAGAGACCACTCCACCTAGAAATCCATCCCATCTGCAGACACCAAGGCCCTACAGTATTGCTGATACCAAGAAGCACTTGCTGACAAGAACCTGATATGGCTGTTCCCTGAGAGGTTCTACCAGCCCCTCAGCAATACAGATACAGATACTTATAATCAATCATCTGACAGAACCTGCAGACCTCAAGGGAAGAGCTAGGGTAAGGACTGAAGGAGATGAAGGGGATTGCAACCCCATAAGAAGAACCAAACTACCCAGAGCTCTCAGGGACTAAACTACCAACCAAAGTGTATACATAATGGGAACGAGGACTCCAGATACATAGGTAGCAGGGGATGGCTTTGTCTGAAATTAATGGGAGGGGAGGGAGGCTTGATACCCCAGTGTAGGTGGATGGTAGAGGGGGTGAGATAGGAGTCTGTGAATGGTTAAAGAAGCATGCTTATAGCGGCAAAGGGGAGGGGGAAGAGAGGGGATCGGAGGGGGGGTGTCTGTAGAGGGGTAATCCGGATTGGGTATATCATTTGAAATGTAAACAAATAAATGATGAATAAGAAAAGAACTAGAGGATCCTCATTAAACTCTCAGCACCCACATAGTGGTTAAAATTAAGTTACTATAGTTATAGTTAACCCAATACCCTATTCTGGTCCAGAACAGCAATGCACATGTGTTGTACAATATTCCTACAGGTAAAACTCAAAACCCACAGAATAAAAATAAATAAGTCTTAGTAGATGTACTAAAAAAAGTAAGAAGAAAGTGGTAATGAATGTGGGCAGCGTTTGGAAATGAATGACAAAAAACATTAGACTTCTTTTTGCAGTGCCTAATAAAATGGTAGAAAATGGAGTTTAATGAACTACTGTGTGGAAACACTGCCATGCTACTAGCGAAATCCCCTGATAATTTTTAAAAGGAGCAATTAACATATTTTGGTTTTATTTTATGTGATTAATATGAAATGTTTCTCTTAAGAAGATGTAAGCCTCTGTTTTACAAAGTATCTGAAAAGGTGGATGGTAGATATCATACTTTTTCTACCAGTGTATTTCAAATCCAAGCTATAATGGAGAAAATGGAGGCCACCATTGTTTATATTTACACAACCTTAGTCTAATTACCAATGGACCATGTTTTTAAGCAACCACTGTTTTGAGCATTGTGATGAGAACCATAATCTCAATAAGAGAAGACATAGACAGCTCTCACTGACTTCATGCAACAAAGCCTTCATTTTGATAAAGAAACTTTAAAAAGGATATAGGAAACGAGTGGGCATTTCTTACTTCTCAATTTGGGTTGTTTTGACACTTCTGATATTCATTGAGTTTTTATATTGGCATCCCTTCATTTTTCTCATTTATGGAAATTTAAAATGTGTGCTCATTTCTACATATAGAATTACTGCCCTAATGTCTATAATATATTCCTACAAAGAGGACACTTTTAAGGAAAAAATCACTGTTCACATGGGTGGAATGACATGACTCAAACATTCACAAATTGGTCAAGTACACCGGACACATTTTCTTTTCTAAATTGCTATCATTCTTTGAACAATTGCCCGGAAGCATGACTCTCGAGTACCTTGATATTCCCCTTGTTTGAAGCACTAACCTCCCAGCTAATAATCTTGACCTTCAGAGGTTCATTCTGTTTAGGTTTGATGAACTTCCTGTGAAGAAAAGGCGCTGCTCTTTTCCTTCTGTGGCCACATAATAAATTTTCAGCTACCGGTATTCAAGGCTGTAATGTCACCAAGGTGGCTTTCTTCACAGCTGAATGATTATAATCAGCTGATAACTGACACTGTGCATTATTTGTTTTGGAATATTTTTCCTCTCCAGCAGAAATGTATCAATTTATGTAAGGTCTTTTAAATGAATAGCATGTGCTTGTTATTGATAACAAAGAAATTCTTAAGTAGTGTGCCTGATAAATAGAGCCTTGATTATGAGAAGCACAATCTCCTAATTTTTTACAGCCTACTGAGAAAATGATTATTAGATGTGGTGAAAATCTCTACCAAGCGCTCAGTCAGAGCAATGAAAATCTATATTCCAGCAGTGAATACATTCCATTTGATATTTGTCTCCCTTCCCTCCCTTCCATTCCCCTTAATCAGAAGCAAAAAACACTTTCATAAGCCTTCAACAGTTTCAGAGCAAGTTTCTAAGGAGAATTTATTAAGTTCTTTCTGCTCTCAATGATAAATAAAGGAGAATAAAAAAATGGTGCTTACTTTTAGTCATTGTAACATTCACATATTGTCTTCTGCTTCTTTATCTGCGTGGCAAAACAAATAAAATGAAAAAAAATTCTCAATATGGAAGCATAGATAATTGGCAAATGGCAAAAGGGAGATTCAATTAGTTCAGATTATTAACAGAGACATGCTACATCTGGTCGTGGCTGAGTCTGTTTGTCCAGAAATATCTATCAAATAAATGATTAAAATCAAGACCCAACAGATGTGCATCTCTCCACACAGGATCCTTTCTCTCTAATGCATCAAAATGCAGTGAGTTTCATCTGAGATTTTTCTTCCCCTTAATTATACAACGCCAAGTCGAGAATTGGAAAATAACCTGGAAAAAGACATCTGTACATGTTTATTTACGTTTTCCCCCTTGCATTTTGCCTTTGCTGCAGTAGAATGATGCAGAATGAGAAACAGTTTGTATTCTTCCCTTTTGCTTGCAGCCCTGAAGGAAAACCTGCTGGGATTGGCTGCAGATGGTTTCATTGCCAGAGAAGAATGTGCCTCCTCTTGGCTGCCTGCTCTGTATGCATGATCAAGCCCCAGTCAATGCTTCATGTGCCTCATTAAGTGTGGGACAGGAAGAAGTATGATGTTCCCAAAATACATGCCCTTTTCTCCAGCTAAGGCCAATATTATGAAAATGAAACACTTAGAAATCGGAAGTATATATGCTCTTAAAATATGTTTATAGTCAAACTTGCTGTCCTTTTATTGAGCTAACAGTTAATAGCTGACAAAATATTATTAAAGAGGAACATTAGTACACACTGGCTTGTTTACTTCATAGTGGATTAAACTGGAAGGGAAAACATAACATTCCTTAGACCTGAACAAAATATAAACAAGGCATGTTTTAAAGAGAAAGCTACAAACTTTCTGAAAGAAAACTCTGTCTTATTACTGAAAAGTATTCAATGGTTCAAGATGTCTATAGAACAAAATGTTGCCCAAGCAAATATGGTAACCGAAATATACCAATTTCAAATTTAATATTTCTGAAATTAATTTTAGGATTAGTCCAAAAATAAAGCTTGCTAAACTCTTGAATATGCAGGCACTTAATCTTTATATATCATATATGTGATACTATAAGCCAATTTCACAGGCTAAACTAAAGGACAAAATGTTTAAAGTTTAAAATTTACTTGAAACCCATCCAATGGTGGCATTTTCAAGAGCAATGCTTTCTCCTTCGTGGTAATGAATAGATGCAGCTTTCTGTGATGCTATCATTGTTTACTATGGATACAGAGCAAAAGCAAAGCAAAGAAAGGGTTGGTCACAAGATACATATCAGGGACTGCTCTCTCACACCTAGCATAAAAAATTTAATAAGAATTCTCAGGATGACTGAGAATATGACACAAGAACTAAGTAGCTTTCTTCACTGTGGATTAGACATGTTTTTTAAAGCTGGAGTAAATTTTTCATTTATGTTTAATTCATTAACATTTAGCTACAATATACTAACATGACAATAATAGGGACTAAAACTAAAGAAAGAACACTAGATGAACAGAACATTCTACAGAACAATCACTATCCAGGAATTAATACCAAACTCATTTTCTGAATTTTATCTCTTTTAACTAATTAAAAAAGTTGTTTATTACTTTTATCCATAGTCATACTACTTTAGATTTCTAATGGATTCTAGCAATGTAACACCCCAATTCCCTTCAGGTATATATTATGATTTGTTCTGCCACCATCCACATCTCTACCCTATCAACTGGTTCACACAACAGTGTTTCATAGAAGATTGGTGTTAATATTAATGGAGATTTCATTTCTCCCCACACAGTGGGAAGAAAAGAGGTATGAAGCACATAAACATTTACTCGAAAAGCGAAAATAACTCTCTATGCAAGAAGCTTTTTAAGAAATGTTTTGAGAGAACTGGTCTATACTACTTGTATCTAGGAAATTTTCTGTTGAAACAATTTATGTAGGAATATATATATATATATCCATATATATCACATATATATATCACATATATATACCCATATATATATCACAATATATATGCATATATTTTTGTGTGTTTGTACGTAGAAATATATGCATATATTTTGCATTGTATCAATTTATCTAGGAATATATACATATATCCATACAAATAATATATGTTCACTTATGTATGCATGTATAATGTATTTATATTCACACATATATACACATAAATGTTATGTGTAACAATTTAGGACTTTGTGTACCTATATACAAACAGATGCACTTTATATACACATATATGTGAGTACATCTGAAAATGTATATTTTCCTAAATATAACAACCTCAGTCTCTATAATGAAATTGTATGTATGTTTTCAGGACTGTCCATTTGATTTTGGATAAGCAATTTATGTGCTCTTCTGAGAGGAAGATTATTTTTTCTTTTCCCAGAATTCCTAGGTTCCTTGAAGTTTCTTATGTCGGGTTGAAGCCTCATATTCCATTTCTATGCACTTTGCACTCTTTATTTTGTCATCCTTGGTTGGCTTGTAATTAGGCAGTCATGTTCATGAGACATTGTGCACATAGCTTCTGATATGAGAAGACCGTCTCATATCTCACATCCTACTCTGAAAGCTCTTACTATCTTTATAGTAGGCCATCCTCAGTGAACCCTGAAATATAGGTATAAGTTATTGTGTACATGTATACTTTGAGAATAAACCCCAACACTGCATTTTGCTTTCTTGGGGTTTTCTATAATGGCCTTTCACTTTTGCAAAGCAAAGTTTACCCGACAAAGGGTGAGACTACTCTGGTCATGATTTTGAGGTTTATGCTGGCTTAATAAAATGCTGGTGGTTATTTTTTGTAATATTTACTTTGTTTGTTTGATTTTAGCTCTCGTAATGGAATACAAGGTGTCTGCATTCGAGGCGTACATGTCCATTTTTGCTACAGAATTACAAATTACTTCTCTGTCAATATAACTTAAAGCATTAAATATTAGACTGTAAGCAGATTCCTATCTGATTTATTTATTAATTATAAGATATTACTATATCCCTATTAGGATAGCTATTTTATTTAAAAAAATTCTATTTATGTAGGTCTTTTTCTGTGCTGCAGTTGTGCACCCTAGAGGGGAAGACACAGATTTTAATGATGTGGGGCCTGAACTCAGGTCTCTAGAACAACTACTTATACGTGCTGAACCATTCCCCCACACCCTGAATTTACTTTCAAACATACCAAATACAATCAGGACATATTATTAGTCTTATGTCATTCATACACATATTCATTAATTGTTTCTTAATATACATACAGAAAAACTGGATATGCTCTGTGACAACCTCTGTTGCTGGTATGGATTCCAGTCTGAACGTTATTCCAACAGTGCCCTCTGCCTCATAAGTTTCTTCACCATTTTGGCTTTCTTTAGTTTTCTTTTTTAATTTTGTTACTTTTTATAGAGATGATAACCGTTTAACTTCTGTCTGCCAAACATATCTTTCTTTCCATTGTATGATTCATAGGAGTTCCTCACCGTGTGTCTGAGATGAAATCCACTGTTTTTACAAGGCTAAGCCACCGTCTTAAAGTTAACATTGTTACCCTTTATTAAGCCATTCAATGCAGCACTAACAGTGAATTGTCTGATTATGCATTTAATGTAACAAAAACAGATTAGTGAACGTGGTCACCTTCACCGTGCTTCGCACCTAAATACACACAGCACAATAATTGGTCAAAAGTGAATAAGGGAAAAGTTCAGGAATGATGAGAGGCATATTTTATGGCATAATGTATTGCTATAGAGTGTCACAATATATTTCAGGTAGTTAATTTCTACCTACACATAAATTGCACAAAGTAAAAGTGATTAGCAATTCCTCATGCATATATGTGTGTATTTTGCTCACATTTGCCCCCACACTCCCTTCTCTGTCCCTGCCCCTACCCATATCTTTCCATCTGACCTGAAACTATTCTGCATATTTCCACTAAATTCTCATGTCTGAAAAACAAGTAATAATTGAATCTTGGCAGGTTTTTTTATTTTATTTGATTACACACAATGACCATTTGAAGTTTCATCTATTTTTCTTGAAATGATGTAATTTCATTCATTTTTATATGTAAATTGAGTAAGTTTTATATCACACACTATTCTATACAGTATATAATATTTAATAGAATATATGCAGAGCTTTCCATACTTATATTTAAATGGCCTCTGTGAGATATTGCTTATGAAAATATTAAAATTCTGACTACACTTTTAAAACCAAATATTTGTTCAAATATGATTTTATCAATTAGTAAAGTGATCAAGTCATCTTTTTTCTTAACAATAATACACTTTTAAAATTTAAGCATTAATTCAACTGTTGACCGTGTCTTCTGTTTCTTAGGTTGTAACTATATGGGTGTTAGCACTGAACTATAAATTATCATTATCTTTAAAGAGATATTGAGTATATATATATATATACATATATATATATATATAAGACAGAAATTTCAAAAGCTTACTTTAAAGAACTTACATAATTTTCCTAAGCATACTGGGGTTTTAGTTGTATTGTTTGTATAAATATAAAAAGGGTAAGTGAAATATCGATTTTTATGTGTACTGATAATGTAAGTGAACTCCCTATCTTTTATTTCTTCAGTCTTTAGGCAAATATTGATATAAGACATTTTCTACATATAAAAAAGACACGTGCTCCACTATGTTCATTGCAGCCTTATTTATAATAGCCAGAAGCTGGAAAGAACCCAGATGCCCTTCAACAGAGGAATGGATACAGAAAATGTGGTACATCTACACAATGGAATATTACTCAGCTATCAAAAACAACGACTTTATGAAATTCGTAGGCATATGGCTGGAACTGGAAAATATCATCTTGAGTGAGCTAACCCAAACACAGAAAGACATACATGGTATGCACTCACTGATAAGTGGCTATTAGCCCAAATGCTTGAATTACCCTAAATGCCTAGAACAAATGAAACTCAAGACAGATGATCAAAATGTGAATGCTTCACTCCTTCTTTAAATGAGGAAAAAGAAAACCCTTGGCAGGGAAGGGAGAGGCAAAGATTAAAACAGAGACTGAAGGAACACCCATTCAGAGTCTGCCCCACATGTGGCCCATGCATATACAGCCATCCAATTAGACAAGATGGATGAAGCAAAGAAGTGCAGACCGACAGGAGCCGGATGTAGATCGCTCCTGAGAGACAGAGCCAGAATACAGCAAATACAGAGGCGAATACCAGCAGCAAACCACTGAACTGAGAATAGGACCCCCGTTGAAGGAATCAGAGAAAGAACTGGAAGAGCTTGAAGGGGCTCGAGACCCCATATGTACAACAATGCCAAGCAACCAGAGCTTCCAGGGACTAAGCCACTACCTAAAGACTATACATGGACTGACCCTGGACTCTGACCTCATAGGTAGCAATGAATATCCTAGTAAGAGCACCAGTGGAAGGGGAAGCCCTGGGTCCTGCTAAGACTGAACCCCCAGTGAACTAGACTGTTGGGGGGAGGGGGACAATGGGGGGAGGGTGGGGAGGGGAACACCGATAAGAAAGGGGAGGGGGGAGGGGGATGTTTGCCCGGAAACTGGGAAAGGGAATAACACTTGAAATGTATATAAGAAATATTCAAGTTAATAATAAAAAAAAAAAGAAAGGAAACTAGGCAAGCCAGAGGGCACATGGCAATAAGCAGGGTTCCTCCATGGTCTCTGATTCGGTTCCTGCCTCTAGGTTTTTGCTTTGGGTTCCTGTCTTCCTGTCTTGGCTTCCCTCCATGATAGATTTTAACCTATCAGCCAAATAAATCCTTTCCTCCTCCAAAAGAAAAAAAGTTTATCTAATATCATGTATAACAAGCTTGTAGTGGAAAAAAATAAACTTTTCTAATACAAGCAAAAAAAAAAAAAAGACACTTTCTGCTACAAATCTGAATCTCTTAAACTCCCAGGTGATATTATTGCTCTGCTTTTCTCTTTTGTAAGCCAGCGATTCAACAATGATTACTGTGCCCTCACGCTCATAGATGAGAACTGTACTGCTAAACCTTGAAAACACCAATGCTGCTTTATAAAATCGCATGGCAGATACCAAAATAAATATTTGGTCTATTCAAAGATATGATTTAAAAACATCTTATTTTCCAATCCTGAAATCATCAAAAGTTTTAGTGTTTTCGTTTTAAGGTATGACTATGTTTTATGTTTGGATATATATTTACCTCCTAAGTATTAATTAAGATTAATATTATGAAAAGGAAGACAACTGCTGTGAGGGATATCCACTTCACTGTTTGGATCATTCTATTTACATATTTCTCTGTATAACAGACTTGTACTTAACTGTGTATAAAGGTATAAACTAAGCTCACAATTGTAATTTCCTCAGCAGAAACAATGGCTTTATGAGGTTATATAGTCACATGCACACTTAAGCTCATTCTGTTTTGGAACCGTAAGAAGTTGTGTAAAATAGGTAACAATATTGACTAAGGATCCAGATAGCCATTAAAAGGTAAAACTACAAAATAAGTACGAAATTATTACTTTATTATTGTTAAAATTTAAAAGTCTCCTCTCTGTATGATAATGACCAAATAGTACAACATAGATATGTAATCAAATGAAGCCCTTTAATAAGGAATAAAGTACACATTGCTTTATCACATTGAATATTTGCAGATATATATTTCCAAAAACGAGATAAGTTAATTAAAATAATAAATGTCTTTTATCATAAGTTTTCATTTTATATTAAAATACAATTCACCCTATATGTATAATATATCTGATATTTCATATATAATTACTGGCACAGAGAATGTTTTATAATTGATATTAGAGTTAAATACAGTTATCTATATATCTTTTAATGGATGTCAAAAAAGTATGTGTGATCCCAAACATTTCAACCAAAATCAATCCACACTTCCTAAACAAATTTATTTAAATACTGCCAGGCCTACGACTTCAACACTGCATTAAATTTAAATAGTATTACTTTCTTATTCCCTACATGCTCATCCTAGATACATATTAATGTGATAGTTACGTTTTAAAAAGTACAAAACTATTCTTTTTTTATTAGATTTTTTTATTTACGCTTCAAATATTATTCCTTTCCCGGTTTCCTGTCCATAGACCTCCTATCCAATCTCACTGCCCCTCCTTCTATGGCGGTGGTCCTCAACCCATTCACCCAACCCTTCACGTGCCCCTGCCCTGATATTCCTGTACACCCACGGGTTCAGACTTAACGGGACCTAGGGCCTCTCCTCCCACTGATGTCCTACAAAGTAATACTCTGCTTCATGTGCAGCTGGAGTCATGGGTCTGTCCGTGTGTACTCTTTGGATGGTGGTTTAGTCCCAGGGAGCTCTAGTTGGTTGGAATTGTTCTTATGGGGTTGCAAGCCCCTGCAGCTCCTTTAATCCTTACTCTAACTCCAACAGGGACCCCATTCTCAGTTCAATGGTTTGTGTCTAGCATTTGCCTCTGTATTTGTCACATTCTGGCTGAACTTCTCAAGAGACGGCTATATTAGTCTCCTGTCAGCCTTCTTGGCATCAGCAATAATGTCTGGGTTTGTTGTCTGTATGTATATGGGCTGGATTCCCTGGTATGGCAGGCTCTGAATGGCCATTCCCTTAATCTTGGCTCCAAACTTTGAACCCATATCTCCTCCTATGAATAATTTGTTCCTCCTTCTAAGAAGGACTGAGGCATCCACATTTCCATTTTTGTTGACTTTTGTAGTAGGATCTGATAAGTTTTTCAGTTTCCTCAGTTTTTGTTGTTATGTCTCTTTTTTTATTTCTGATTTTGTTAATTTGGTTACTGTCTCTCTGCCCTCTGGTTACTCTGGCAAAGAGTTTATCTATATTTTTGATTTTCACAAAGGACCAGCTCCTTCCTGGTTTTGTTAACTCTCTGTATAATTCTTTTTATATCTACTTGTTTGATTTCAGCCCTGTTTTTATTATTATTATTATTATTATTATTATTATTATTATTATTATTATTATTATTTCTGCCCCTCTACTCCTCTTGGGTGTATTTCCTTCTTTTTCTTCTAGAGCTTTCAGGCAAGTGGTCAAGATGCTAGTATATGCTCTCCCCAGTTTGTTTTTGGAGACATTCAGAGATAAGAAATAAGAGTTTTCCTCTTAGCAATGCTTTAATTATGTCCCATAAGTTTGGTATGTTGTAACTTTGTCTTCATTAATTTCTAAAGATGTCTTTAGTTTCTTTATTTCTTCCTTGACCAAGTTATCACTGAGTAGAGCATTGTTCAGCTTCCATGTATATGTGGGCTTTCTGTTGCTTTTGTTGTTATTGAAGACCAGTCTTAGTCAGTGGTGATCTGAAAGAATGCATGGGATGATTTCAATCTTATATCTGTTGAAGCCTGTTTTGTGACTAATTATATGGTCAATTTTGGAGAAGGTACTATGTGGTACTGAGAAGAAGGTATATTCTTTTGTTTTAGGATGAAATGTTTTTTTTATTTTTTATTTTTATTTTTATTTTTTTATTTTATTGAGTATTTCTTATATACATTTCGAGTGTTATTCCCTTTCCCGGTTTCCGGACAAACATCCCCCTAACCCCTCCCCCTCCCCTTCTTTATGGGTGTTCCCTTCCCCATCCTCTCCCCATTGCCGCCCTCCCCACAACAATCACGTTCACTGGGGGTTCAGTCTTAGCAGGACCCAGGGCTTCCCCTTCCACTGGTGATCTTACTAGGATATTCATTGCTACCTATGAGGTCAGAATCCAGGGTCAGTCCATGTATAGTCTTTAGGTAGTAGCTTAGTCCCTGGAAGCTCTGGTTGCTTGGCATTGTTGTACATATGGGGTCTCGAGCCCCTTCAAGCTCTTCCAGTTCTTTCTCTGATTCCTTCAACGGGGGTCCTAATCTCAGTTCAGTGGTTTGCTGCTGGCATTCACCTCTGTATTTGCTGTATTCTGGCTGTGTCTCTCAGGAGCGATCTACATCCAGCTCCTGTCGGTCTGCATTTCTTTGCTTCATCCATCTTGTCTAATTGGATGACTGTATATGCATGGGCCACATGTGGGGCAGGCTCTGAATGGGTGTTCCTTCTGTGTCTGTTTTAATCTTTGCCTCTCTATTCCCTGCCAAGGGTATTCTTGTTCCCCTTTTAAAGAAGGAGTGATGCATTTACATTTTGATCATCCCTCTTGAGTTTCTTTTGTTCTAGGCATCTAGGGTAATTCAAGCATTTGGGCTAATAGCCATTTATCAAAAAATGTTTTATTGATATATGTTAAATCCATTTGGTTCATAATTTTTGTTAGTTTCAATGTGTCTCTGTTTAGTTTCTGTTTCCATGATCTGTCCATTGATGAGAGTAGGGTTTTGAAATCTCCCACTATTATTGTGTGTGATGCAATGTGTCCTTTGAGTTTTAATAAAATTACTTTTATGAATGTGGGTGCCCTTGCATTTTGAACATAGATGTCCAGAATGTTCATTGGTGAGAATGAAGTGCCCTTCCTTATCTTATTTGATAAGTTTTGATTGAAAGTTGATTTTATTTGATATTATAATGGCTACTCCAGCTTGTTTCTTGGAACCATTTACTTAGAAATATTTTCTAGCCTGTTACTCTGAAGTAATGTCTATCTTTGTCACTGTGGTGCTTTTCTGGCATGCAGCAAAATCGTGGGTCCTGTTCAGGTATCCAGTCTGTTGGTATATATCTCTTACTGGGGAACTGAGTTCACTGATTTTAAGAGATATTAAGGAAAAGTGATTGTTACTTTCTGTTATTTTTGTTGCCAGAGTGGAATTATAATTGGCTATCTACTTTTGGGTGTGATGAAAGAAGATTGATCTCTTATTTTTCTAGGGTGTATTTTCCCTCCTTGTGTTGGAATTTTCCATCTATTATCCTTTGTAGGGCTGATTTGTGGGAAGTTATTGTATAAATTTGGTTTTGGCATGTAATATTTTGGTTTCTCCATCTATGGTAATGGAGAGTTTGGCTGGATATGGTAACCTGGAATGGCATTTGTGTTCCCTTAGGCTCTGAATGACATCCCCTCAGGAACTTCTGGCTATCATATTCTCTGGTGAGAAGTCAGGTGTAATTCTGATAGTTCTGCCTTTATATATTACTTGACTTTTTCCCTGACTGCTTTTAATATTCTTTCTTTGTTTTGTGAATTTTCTGTATTGATTATTATGTGACTGAAGGAATATCTTTTCTCCTCCAATCTACTTGGAGATCTGTAGGCTTCTTTATGTTCATGGACATCTCTTTCATTAGGCCCTCTATAATTGTGTTATAAATATTTACTTTCCCTTTGAGTTGGGAATCTTCATTCTCTTTTGTATCTACTACCTGTATGTTTGGTCTTCTTATTGTGTCCTAGATTTCCTGGATGTTTTGGGTTAGGAGCTTTTTGCTCTTTGCATTTTCTTTGACTGTTGTGTCAATGTTTTCTATGGTATTTTCTGTACCTGAGATTGTCTCTTCTATCTCTTGTATTCTGTTGGTGAAGTTGGCATCTATGTCTCCTGATCTCTTTCCTAGGTTTTCTATCTCCATGGTTGTCTCTCTTTGTAAATTTCCATTTTTAGATTTTGGATGATTTCACCGTTTGGCTGTGTTTTTCTGTAATTCTTTAAGGGATTTTTGTTTCCTCTTTAAGGGCTTCTACCTGTTTATCTGTGTTGTCCTGTTTTTCTTTAAGGAAGTTATTTATGTCCTTCCTAAAGTCTTCTATCATCATCTTTAAGTGTGTTTTTAAATCTGAATCACGCTTTTCAGGTGTGATGGAGTATCCGGTACTTGCTGTAGTGGGAGAGCTGGCTTCTGAAGATGTCTAGAAGCCTTGGTTTCTGTTGCTTATGTTCTTACACTTGCCTCTTATCATCTGGTTGTATCTGGTGTTATCTGCCCTTACTGTCTCTGACTGGAACCTGTACTTTTTATGATCCTTGTTGTGTCAGGACTCTTCAGAGTCCAGCTGTCTCTGTGCTTCTGTGATTCTGCAATTCCTGTGGTTCTGTGATCCTGGTGTCAGGGCTCCTGGGAGTCAAACTTTCTCATGGTTTCCTCTGGGCACTGGTGCAAGCTGTAAGGAACCTGTGCCTCTGGTTGGTTGTAGTTTTATTCCTGTGTTGGTCCCAGTTACACTAAGTGCTGGTAGAGATATTGTGGCCTCAACTGTAGTCTTTACTGTGTCAGAGCTCCAGTGCTCCTGGTTGTGTCCAATCTCCTGGGAGACGAGCTTCCTTTGTGATCCTGTCATCCTGTGTATTTCAGAGAACCTGGGAGTTGGACTCCCTCTAGGTGTTGAAAGAGTGTATGTAGAGCAAGCACTACAGGTCTGCTCCAGGTCCAGGTTCAGACCTGAAGTAACCAATGCCACTCGTAGTGCAGGAGTTCCTGCATCCCTGCATCCTGGGAGGACCAATTACTCTGGGTGTTCGGGTAGATGTATTGGCCTCTCCTTTGATCCTGGTTATTTTAGAGTACTTGGAAGTTGAGCTTCTTCTGGGTGTTGTAGGATTGGGTGCAGAGCCAGTGCCCTAGGTCTGCTCAGGGAACTGGTTCAGATTGAAAGGTCTAAATATCAATGTATTAAACTTTGTTCTGACACAGAACAATTGCCATCTAACATGAAGTGTGTATAATAATGGTACTCTGAAAATTATATTTAATTGATACATATGTGTACATGTTATTTTCAATCTCAATCTTTTTTATTAATATCTTTGTACATTAATCTTACTAATTAGTAAATTTTGTTTCTTGTGCAATAATTTTTAAAACTTGTTTTTACTCAATCTTTCAGTATGTAATTACTTTACCAAGGATTTATTTTGTTGGTAAAAATAGCTTTACTAACTTTTATGCACCTTATGAGATACTGATGCTGAATATTAATTACAGATTTCTTTGTTATTAATATTAAATCAATATTTAAAAGTCTTCATTGTGAACAGAATACAAGCTGTTTGTTCATATTTTTATATTCCAGTGAAAATTATAATGCTGTTTGTGTTATGACGATATTTATAATTTTTGTTTTTAATATTCATTGGTAAATATTTCCTCCATTTTAATTCTATCACATATGAAGAATATTTATTTGGAATATTTGTTACATCTTGGCTACTTTCTCAACTGTAAAACATTTAATAAATATTCAATTTTTGCTTTTATTCATCATTGATAAGAGGGTACCTACCTACTTTTTGTATAGGAAAAACAGATGTTTTTGAATGTCCTTCTTTTCATTTGTACATGGTAATCTAACACTTCCAGGTCAATAGCAGAGGAAGTTCTGAGTAGTACGGAAAGAGCTTCCTTTGTTACTCATTAGACATCAAAATATATTTATTAGCAGTTGTATCAAATGTAGTCATTGATTTTCTAAACAAAATTAGAAGATATTTACCATTTTTAGAAACCGAGAATGCAGTCTATACTACTGGTGAGAAGAGAAAGAAAGATAATTTTTAATTTATTATTTTAATTATTTACATTTTAAATGTTATCTTCCTTCACAGTTACCCTCCACAAGCCTTCTATCCCCTCATCCCTGCCCTCTGCCTCTATGAGGGTGCTCCTGTACCCACCCATAACTCTTGCCTCAGTGGCTTAGCTTTCCCTATCCTGGGTCATCAAGCTTCTACAGGACCAAAGGTCTCCCCATCCATTGATATCAGATAAGGTCATCCTCTTCTACATATCCAGCTAGAGCAGTGGGTACGCCATGTGTACTCTTCAATTGGTGGTTTAGTGCTAGGAGTCTTGGGGTGGGGGAGTTCTGTTTCACTGACATTGTTGTTATTTTCATGAGGTTGCAAACCCCTTCAGCTCCTAGAGTCCTTCCCCTAACTTCACTATTTGATGTCCCCTTGGTCAGTCCAATGTTTGGCAGTATAAATTCACATCTGTATTGGTCAGGCTCTCGCAGAGCCTTTCAGGGGACAATTATCCTGGGCTCCTGTCAGCAGGCATGTCTCGATATCAGCAACAGTGTCTGGATTTGGTGCAAGTAGATGGGATGGATCCATAGGTGGGGCAGTCTCTGGATAAATTTCCCTTCTGTCTCTGCTCCATTCTTTTTCCCTATATTTCCTTTTGACAAGAGGAATTCTGGATTAATATTTTTGAGGTGGGTAGCCAGCCCCATCCCTAAACCTGGGGTTATACCTCGCCACTGTACATGGTCTGTACAGGTTCTATCCCTCCATGTTGTGTCCTGGGAACTTCTTGTGTCCCTGACATCTGGGAGTCTAACCCTAGTTCCCCCTTCCCCACTGCTACATACCTACTTTCAAATTCCCCACCCTCTTTACTTCTCCCTCATCTCCTACCATATCTGAATGCCCCTGATACTGTATCCCTCCCTCTTCTCTCTGCCTCCTAGATTCCTGTCTCCCTCTACTTCCCAGAGATTATTCCCTTTCCCTACAGAGTAGTAGTGTAGCATCCATACTTTGGGTGTGATCTTCTTTGTTCTTCAGTTTCATATGGTCAGTGAGTTGTATTGTGGGTATTCTGATCTTCTTTTGGGCTAATATGCACTTGTCACTGAGTACATACTACATGAAATTCTTAGGAAAATGGATGGAACTGGAAAACATCATCCTGACTGAGATTACCCAGTCCCAAAAGAACACTCATGGTATGCAGTCACTGATAAGTGGATATTAGCTCAAAAGCTTGGAATACCTAAGAAAAAATTCACAGATCATATGAAGCCCAAGAACAAGGAAGACCAAAATGTGCATGCTTTATTTCTTCTTAGAAGGGAGAACAAAATATTAATTGGAGGAAATTCAGGGACAAAGAATGGATCAGGGACTGAAGAAAAGGTCAGGGACAAAGAGTGGATCAGGGACTGAAGAAAAGGTCAGGAACAAAGAGTGGAGCAGGGACTGAAGATAAGGTCATCCAGAGACTGCCCAACCTAGGGATTCATCCCATATGCTGCCACCAAAACCAGTCACTATTGCTATGCCAAGAACTGCTTGCTGATACAAGATATGGCTATCTCCTGACAGGCTCTGCCAGAGCCCTACTGATGCAAATGAGGGTGCTTTCAGCTAACCATTAGGCTAAAAATAGGAACCCCAATGAAGGAGTTAGAGAGGATACTGAAGGAGCTGAATGAGTTTGCAACACCATAGGAAGAAAAATAATATGAAGTAACCAAACCCCAGCAGAGCTCTAAGGAACTAAACCACCAACTGATGAATACACGTGGACAGACCCATGACTCCAGCCACATATGTAGCAGAGGATGGTATTGTCCAGCATAAAAAGGAGGAAAAGCTATTGGTTCTGTGAATACTTGTTTCCCCAGTGTAGGGTAATGTCGGGGCATTGAGGTTGGAGTGGATGGGTAGAAATGGGAGCATCCTCATAGAAGCAGGGGGAGGAGGGAGAGTATATGAGAGTGGAGGAAAGGGTGATAACATTTGAAATGAAAATATCCAAGAAAAATTTAAAACAAAAGAAAGATGTCTTAATTAGTAGTTTATTGCTGTGAAGAAACACCATAACCAAGGCAACTCTTATAAAAGAAAACTATTATTTAGGACTAGCTTACAGTTTCAGAGGTTCAGTCCAGTATCATCATGACAGAAAGCATAGCAGCACATAGGCAGACACTGTGCCAGAAGAGCCAAGAGTTCTGTCTTGAACTGAAGGTCACCAGGAGGGTCGCACATGCAAGCTCTCTAAGAGAAGACTTTCTACTGCCATGGGTGGAGCTTAAGCATAGGCTCTCAAAGCCCACCTCTTAGTGATTCACTTTACCCAACAAGGTTATAACTATTTCAACAGGGAAACACTGACTATTAAGGCTGCTTCCAATGGGCCAACCATATTCAAAAAACAATATAACATTCTTTTCCCTGACCTTCACAGACTTCTAAAAATACCTGAGTCTATGGGAGCCATACCTAACAAAAGCAGAATGCAAAATACATTTCCAAAACATCATAGGATATAGTAGGCCAAAACAAGATTAAAAAAAAAAAACAGGTAAGCTCCAAACTCTGCATTCCCATGTCTGATGTCAAATCGCTCTTCAAATCTCCAACTCTTTTCAGCTTTGTTGAGTGCAACACAATTCCTTCTCTTTGGCTGGTTCAACTCCCTCTTAGCAGCCTTCCTCAGCAAGCATGCCAGGGCTCTCAGATCTCAATCATCTTGGGCTTCCAAGGCAATTTCAAAGTTAAGACTTCTTATTGCAATGTACAGGATTCCTACATGATCTTCTGAACTCCTCTAAAGGGCTTGGGTCATATCAACAACTTTTCCTTCTGTGGCATTCTAGAGGATACTGACTCCACTCTACTGCTACTGCAGTTTTGGTGGTCATTCCTTGGTACTGGCATCTCAAATTTCCTGAAGCCTTCTGCTGCAAGAAATCTTTACCAAAGGCCACTTACAGAGTCTCTTCATGCTACAAATCCTCAATTTCTTGGCAACCCTTCAGTTGGGCTGTCAGCTACCATTGAAGCTGCACCTTCACCATTGGCCTTTCATAGCCTTTCATAGTTCCACCTCAGGACTTCTTCATGGTACATTCCTGCTTTCAAAACCATTACCCCCTGTGTGATTCTTACATATTGTCACGTCCAGTTGCAGCACCATATACAGCATTGAGTATCTCTGGAATACAGCTTCTTTGTGCTCTCAGAAAACAATTCCAAGAAGACTTAACCTCAGTGGTGCTGGTCTCTTAATCACTGCTAGTTTCTTAGCTCCAGCCAACAAGTATCAATTGTCCTAGTACTCCCTTCTATTCTGGACTCTAAAGCAAGGCGGCATTGCTAAAACTGCTGAGATCTGCTACTTTCTCGGGCTGGAATATAACACCGTTGTTCTATTATTACATTAGCACCAGATTTCTGTTTTCCATCTCCTTCACTACCTAAATTTGGCTGTCCTAGAACTCGCTCTGTAGACTGACCTTGAGCTCAGAGATCTACATTGCTCTGTCCCCTGAATTCTGGGATTAAAAATGTGCACTACTATGCTTTTCTCTTCTTGGAATTTGCTCTCTATCAGCTGGTTTTGAACTCATAGATCTGTCTGCCTGTATTTACTGGGATTATTGGCTTATAGTACAATACTGTGCCTCAGATTTTCGTGACACTATTCCCCAATATCTGCATCTAGAACCTATGTGTTCCATTTCTGGATTGAAGTTCATTTCAGATTAAAGAAACAAATGAAAACAATAGCTAGGTAATAATGCCTAACATGAGGTAACTATTTCTTGTTCACAGCATTCAGTATAAACAATAACTTAGTTATCACAATTTCACTCTTCCCTTAATCTGTTTATCTTCTTGAATATAAAATTTAGCTTCATTCCACTTCTTGGTGGCCCATTATTCTTTGAACAAAATATTTTTGTACATTCTTTTGTAAATCTTACTATACTTGATCAAAATGTTTTTCATGAGACTAAACTAGAGGACAAAGCCTCTGTTGGTCTTTTTTGACACCTCCTTTGTCAGGGCAATTAATCAAAATCTCTTTACATTAGCCTCAGGTAGACATTTTAGATAAAGGCTAAAAACAATAACTTTCTTCACCAAAATATCCTAAGAACAGCCTCTAGGACACCTACTGAAATTCTTCTCCACAAAATCTACTCTGAAATTATATGCAGACCAATCTTTTCCTTATTTTCACTACAATAGCCAATCAAACCCCACTTAAAGCATTCCATGGCTTTCCAAATCCAAACATAAGCTTGGCCAGGTCTATCACAGCAATACCCTACTCCTGGTACCAATTTCTGTCTTAGAGAGGGTTTTATTGCTGTGAAGAGATACCATGACCAAGACAACTCTTATAAGTGACAACATTTAAGTAGAGGTAGCTTACAGGTTCAGTGGTTTCACTCCATTATCACCAGGTGGGAGCATGGCAGCATATAAGTAGGCATAGCGATGGAGAACCTGAGAGTTCTGCCTATTATTTGAAAGGCAAACAAGAGAAAACTGACTTTTCAGGTAGGTGGCAAGAAGATCACAAAGCCCATGTACACAGTGACATACTTCCATCAAGGCCATAACTACTCCAACTAGACTACATTTCCCACTCTCTGGCCAAGTAGTATCCAAACCACCACATATGTTTACATATATGTTTTTCATCCCTGTATTATTTACTCCCACATCTCTAGTTACCATCTTCCCATGAAATACATTTTGGCAAGTTGTATTTAGGATTTTTCTTAGTTTATTTGCTTTTTATTCTTTTTCTGGATAATATCATGCTATGCAGGCATTTAACTTCATCACTAAACACCAGTTGAATTGGAGTTTTTATATCAACTTGACTTAAGGTAAGTTTTTTTTTCTTTGAGAGAAAACAGCCTCAATTAAAAAGAATAACTACAAGAATAACATCAAGCTGTAGGTGGTTCTCTATAAAACTTTCTTAGTTAGTGATTTATGCAGAAGAGCCTAGCCCTTGTGGTTGGTGCTTTCCCTGATTTAGTGATCCTGGGTTAAATGAGAAGGCACATTGGGCAAGCAATGAGGAGCAAGCCACTAAGTGGGAGTCCTCCATATCCTGCCTTCAGGCTCCTTCCCTGCTTGACTTCTTGCCACACTGCCTTTGCCTTTGAAGATGAACTCTGATATAGAACTATGAATAAAATAAATCCCTTTTCCCTAACTTGCTTTTCAGTTTGCTTTTTCATTACAACAATAGAGATCCTAACTACTCTTAAGTTCAAATACTATATTTTTATTACTTACCAGTCTTTAAAATTACCTGTATATTTACTTTCATGAGAGTGGAGAACTTCAGTATCGTCTTTCATCACTTTTAAAATCATATCTAAGGATTCTTGTTTAATTTACTGTTGTATTGCTCAATAGCTATTTAATTTATCTCCCCATTTATAAAACACAATACACTTGACAAGAATCGTTAGATGACTCCAAATTACTTGCCGTATTTGATTTCATTTTTAACTTATTAATTAATAATTTATCATTATATTTTGAAAATTTCATGCAAACATATAATAAATTTTCATCAAATCACCCACCTATCTTCTCCTTCATTTTTATCCCTATCTTCTTCATTACTTCTCCCTTCCAATTTTATCTGCATTGTTTTATTAACATTCTCTTCTCAGTAGTAATACTCTTAGAGTTAGCATTATAAATAAGAATGTCTATGGTGGCTATTCCTTGTTGTCAACTTTACCACATCTGGGATGAATTACAATCCAGAAATGATCTTGATCCAAATCGTGAGACTGAAAGATATGTTTCTGACCTGGATCTTCACATGGAGATCTTGACACATAGTGTCCATGAAAAGCTTAGGAGCAGACAAGGCAGTGTACTTCATTAATCCCAGGAGACTGAAGCAAGCAGACCTCTGAGTTGAAGGTCAGTCTGCGTCAAAATAGGTTCCAGGTCCAGGTATGGTTGCACACACCTGTAATCCAGGCCATGCCTTCTGTTGGAAGTCTACATAAGGATATTGGAAGATGGAGGATTCACTCTTTGACTCCTCACAATTACTTGCCAGCACATCTGCGGCAACCTACTTCTACAGAAGACCAGTTGAAACAACTAGCCTTTAGTTATTGAGCAACAAGATTCTTGGAATTTCCATTCATACCTACCTATTGCTGGTAGAATACAACTTAGACTACAGACTAAGTCATTACAATAAATTCCCTTAATATATACAGACAGTCTATAAGTTCTGTGACTCTAGAGAACCCTGATTAATACAATATCCAACTGTGATTCTTTTTCACGGCTGACCATACACTCTCATACACTCTCACTGTTTTATATATCTATAGCTATAAAATGGTTAGAAAAATATACTACATTTAATATGTAACCTAATCTGTAAGCTTATCATATGTACCCTTCCATCAGCTACTGTCTTATGAAACTTTCTATGTAAGTACAAAAGCAGAATTAACAGGTTTGTATCCCCATGATCTCTTTTTGTTATCTTATTCTTCAGGCTAGCACTTTGAGTAATATAGTGAATAGCATGGGGAAAGTGGCCATTCTTGGCTTGTCTCCCATTTTAGTGGGATTGCTTCAGATGCCTCTCCATTTAATTTGATATTGCCTGTTGGTTTGAAGCAAATTACTTTTATAATGTTTAGGTCTTTTATTCCTGCTCTCTCCAATATTTTTAACACAAAGGGGTGTTGTATTTTGTCAAATGCTTTTCTGCTTTTAAGGAGGTGTTCATGTGATTTTTTTTTTTGTTGAGTTTGTTTATATGGCAGATTATGTTAATGGATTTTCATACATTGAACCAACCTTGCATCCCTGACATGAAGCCTACTTGATCGTGGTGAATGATGGTTTTGATGTGTTCTTGGATTCAGTTTGCTAGAATTTCATTGAGTATTTTTGCATCAATATTCATACGCAAGATCGGTCTTAAGTTCACTTCTTTGGTAGGGTTTTTGTACAGTTTAGGTTATCAGAGTAATTGTAGCTTCAGAGAATGAATTAGGTAGTGTTCCTTCTGTTTCTATTTTATGAAGTTCTCACAGAATTCTGAACCATCTGGATCTTTTTTTTTCTTCCTTAGGAGTTTTTTAATGACTTCTATTTTCTTATGAGATATGGACCTGTATAGACAGTTTACCTGCTCTTGATTTAACTTTGGTATGTGGTATCTGTCTAGAAAACCATCCTTTTTATCTAGATTTTACAGTTTTGTTGATTTGTAGTTTTATCTGATGATTTTTTTGATTTTCCCCCATTTCTGTTGTTATGTCTCCCTTTTTATTTCTGACTTTGTTAGTTTGGATACTGCTCCTGGGCCCTTTACTTAGTTTAGATAGGGGATATCTATCTTGTTGGTTCTCTCAAAGAACCAGATTTTAGTTTTGCTGATGCTTTGTATTGTTCTCTTTGTTTTTATTTGGTTGATTTTAGCCCTGAGTGTGACTATTTCGTCTACTGCTCTTGGGTGGGTTTGCTTCTTTTGTTCTAGAGTTCTCAAGTGTGCTGTTATGTTGCTAGTGTAAGATTTCTCCAGTTTTATTATCAGTGCACTTAGTGCTATGAATTTTCCTCTTAGCACTGCTTTCATTGTGTCCCATAAGTTTGGGTACGATGTATCAATATTTTCATTATATTCCAGGTAGTTTTTAATTTCTTTCTTTATTTTAGCCCTGACCATTTACCTTTGAGTAGAGAGTTCTTCAGTTTCCACATGAATGTGAGTTTTCTGTTGCTTTTGTTGTTATTGAGTAATTTTGGCTTTTCTCACTAATAAGTGGGTATTAGCAAAAAAATAAGAATACAGAATACTGAAGATCCAGTACACAGAACTCACAAAGGTC
Organism: Rattus norvegicus; assembly: GCF_021556685.1. Taxonomy (NCBI): domain Eukaryota; kingdom Metazoa; phylum Chordata; class Mammalia; order Rodentia; family Muridae; genus Rattus; species Rattus norvegicus. The sequence continues at coordinate 71,139,285 of NC_141548.1, forward strand.
AATGAGTTGAAGGACACAGGTTAGGCTGCCTCAGTCCCTCTTGGGAGGGAAAGCTAAGCAACTACAAGGAGGGAAAGAGGGGGACAGTGGAAGGAAAGGGGATGGGGGTGGGGAGAGAGAGGAACATGATCTGCTATTGGGTGAGGAAAGTACTGAAGCCCTTAGTACCAGCAGGAAGAGTGGAAATAGGCGACCTCAGAGTGAAGGATGCTGGGAGGATGCTCTAGAATGTACCGGAGGCCTGGGAAGTAAGAGATCCTCTGGACTCAAATGTGTAGTGGGGGTAATCTTAGATGAAATGCACTATAGTGGGGAGAGAGAACATTTTTAACCCACCTCCAACAATAAGACAGGACATCAAGTGAGGGATGGGATTTCTATTCCACTGTCAAGGCCCATAATTCTTCCTGTCTGAAAGAAATGCAGAGATGGAAATGGAAAAGAGCCTGAGGAAAAGAAGATCCAGCAAAAGACCCAAACAGGGATCCAGCTCAAGGGGAGGCCCTAAGATCTGACACCATTACTGGGACTATAGGGCATTTACGAAAATGGACCTGTCATTAGTGCCCTCCAAAAGACCCAATGATCAGCTGAAAGAGTCGGATGCAGATATGTGTACCCAAGCAATGGACAGAGGCTGCTGACCCCTGTGGTTGAATTATGGAAAAACTGGAGGAAGCTGAGGAGGAGGGTAACCCTGTAGGAGGCACAGCAGTCTCAGTTAACCCTGACCCTTGAGATCTCTCAGACACTGGATCACCAACCAGGCAGCATAGACCAGCTGGAAAGAGGCATCCAACACACATAGAGCAGAGGACTCCTGAGTGTGTGTTCAATTGGAGAAAAGAAACAGGACATCTATAAAACCACAAGTGTATTGGGATATGAGAAAAAAATACTAAATTGACAACAACTGACATGTTACTTTGGACAAGGAAAGTTATAGTTTGCCCCACAGCCTGTAAGATGTACTTGTAGTCAGTACCTTCTGAGAGCAAGAAAACTAGTTTCAATTAAGGACTATTGAAAACATATGTACATTTAAATAATGCAAAGTGAACTCAGGAAGACATATGTGTATGTGAGTGAGTTTGTGTGTGTTTATGTGTGTGTGTGTGTGTGTGTGTAATTCAGTTATGTTTTTTGAGATGATAACATATCTAAGAACCATAGATCATCAAGAAATGCCCAGTACCTGGCATAAGAAATCTTCTGTTATTTTTCTTGTCAGAAGATTCATGAGTCTCCTAAAATAATGTAGCTCATTTTTGTTGACCTTGATTGCTTCCTAGAACTTGAAGAGTCCTGTTACTGAAGCCTCTACCCACTGTGGAAAAAGCTGTGAAGCCCATGAACCACAACAATGGTAAGTACAGCGAAATAGTCATAATGATTCAATTACAACACTTTTATCTTGGGAATAAATGATAACTTTTACATTCAATTTAAAACCCATGTAATAGGCAGGAATTTTTCTTTTATGCCCTATGAACTGTCCTGGCCAGTGTCAGAAAGGGGGAATGGTATTTATTTTTATATGGTATATATTCTGTGATGGTCTCCTGGGTTTCTGCTGTTTCACTGAGAGTGACAATTACCTCAATAGTTAGTGTGAATACTGTGTGTTAGGTAATTTTTTTGAAATACATTTTTTCCTTTTTTATAATTTTATTTTTTTGTGTGTGTATTTATATTATCATTTTTACCACCCCTTTCTCTTTTTTTTATTTTTTATTTTTTTTTATTAACTTGAGTATTTCTTATATACATTTCGAGTGTTATTCCCTTTCCCGGTTTCCGGGCAAACATCCCCCTCCCCCCTCCCCTTCCTTATAGGTGTTCCCCTCCCAACCCTCCCCCCATTGCCGCCCTCCCCCCATAGACTAGTTCACTGGGGGTTCAGTCTTAGCAGGACCCAGGGCTTCCCCTTCCACTGGTGCTCTTACTAGGATATTCATTGCTACCTATGGGGTCAGAGTCCAGGGTCAGTCCATGTATAGTCTTTAGGTAGTGGCTTAGTCCCTGGAAGCTCTGGTTGCTTGGCATTGTTGTACTTTTGGGGTCTCGAGCCCCTTCAAGCTCTTCCAGTTCTTTCTCTGATTCCTTCAATAGGGGACCTATTCTCAGTTCAGTGGTTTGCTGCTGGCATTCGCCTCTGTATTTGCTGTATTCTGGCTGTGTCTCTCAGGAGCGATCTACATCCGGCTCCTGTCGGTCTGCACTTCTTTGCTTCATCCATCTTGTCCAATTGGGTGGCTGTATATGTATGGGCCACCTGTGGGGCAGGCTCTGAATGGGTGTTCCTTCAGTCTCTGTTTTAATCTTTGCCTCTCCCTTCCCAGCCAAGGGTATTCTTTTTCCTCATTTAAAGAAGGAGTGAAGCATTCACATTTTGATCATCCGTCTTGAGTTTCGTTTGTTCTAGGGATCTAGGGTAATTCAAGCATTTGGGCTAATAGCCACTTATCAATGAGTGCATACCATGTATGTCTTTCTGTGATTGGGTTAGCTCACTCAGGATAATATTTTCCAGTTCCAACCATTTGCCTACGAATTTCATAAAGTCGTTGTTTTTGATAGCTGAGTAATATTCCATTGTGTAGATGTACCACATTTTCTGTATCCATTCCTCTGTTGAAGGGCATCTGGGTTCTTTCCATTTTCTGGCTATTATAAATAAGGCTGCGATGAACATAGTGGAGCACGTGTCTCTTTTATATGTTGAGGCATCTTTTGGGTATATGCCCAAGAGAGGTATAGCTGGATCCTCAGGCAGTTCAATGTCCAATTTTCTGAGGAACCTCCAGACTGATTTCCAGAATGGTTTTACCAGTCTGCAATCCCACCAACAATGGAGGAGTTTTCCTCTTTCTCCCCATCCTCGCCAGCATCTGCTGTCACCTGAGTTTTTGATCTTAGCCAATCGCACTGGTGTGAGGTGAAATCTCAGGGTTGTTTTGATTTGCATTTCCCTTATGACTAAAGATGTTGAACATTTCTTTAGGTGTTTCTCAACCATTCGGCATTCCTCAGCTGTGAATTCTTTGTTTAGCTCTGAACCCCATTTTTTAATAGGGTTATTTGTTTCCCTGCGGTCTAACTTCTTGTATATTCTTTGTATATTTTGGATATAAGGCCTCTATCTGTTGTAGGATTGGTAAAGATCTTTTCCCAATCTGTTGGTTGCCGTTTTGTCCTAACCACAGTGTCCTTTGCCTTACAGAAGCTTTACAGTTTTATGAGATCCCATTTGTCGATTCTTGATCTTAGAGCATAAGCCATTGTTGTTTTGTTCAGGAAATTTTTTCCAATGCCCATGTGTTCCAGATGCTTCCCTAGTTTTTCTTCTATTAGTTTGAGTGTGTCTGGTTTGATGTGGAGGTCCTTGATCCACTTGGACTTAAGCTTTGTACAGGGTGATAAGCATGGATCGATCTGCATTCTTCTACATGTTGCCCTCCAGTTGAACCAGCACCATTTGCTGAAAATGCTATCTTTTTTCCATTGGATGGTTTTGGCTCCTTTGTCAAAAATCAAGTGACCATAGGTGTGTGGGTTCATTTCTGGGTTTTCAATTCTATTCCATTGGTCTATCTGTCTGTCTCTGTACCAATACCATGCGGTTTTTATCACTATTGCTCTGTAATACTGCTTGAGTTCAGGGATAGTGATTCCCCCTGAAGTCCTTTTTTTGTTGAGGATAGCTTTAGCTATTCTGGGTTTTTTGTTATTCCAGATGAATTTGCAAATTGTTCTGTCTAACTCTTTGAAGAATTGGATTGGTATTTTGATGGGGATTGCATTGAATCTGTAGATTGCTTTTGGTAAAATGGCCATTTTTACTATATTAATCCTGCCAATCCATGAGCATGGGAGATCTTTCCATCTTCTGAGGTCTTCTTCAATTTCTTTCCTCAGTGTCTTGAAGTTCTTATTGTAGATCTTTTACTTGCTTGGTTAAAGTCACACCGAGGTACTTTATATTATTTGGGTCTATTATGAAGGGTGTCGTTTCCCTAATTTCTTTCTCGACTTGTTTCTCTTTTGTATAGAGGAAGGCAACTGATTTATTTGAGTTAATTTTATACCCAGCCACTTTGCTGAAGTTGTTTATCAGCTTTAGTAGTTCTCTGGTGGAACTTTTGGGATCACTTAAATATACTATCATGTCATCTGCAAATAGTGATATTTTGACCTCTTCTTTTCCGATCTGTATCCCTTTGATCTCCTTTTGTTGTCTGATTGCTCTGGCTAGAACTTCAAGAACTATATTGAATAAGTAGGGAGAGAGTGGGCAGCCTTGTCTAGTCCCTGATTTTAGTGGGATTGCTTCAAGTTTCTCTCCATTTAGTTTAATGTTAGCAACTGGTTTGCTGTATATGGCTTTTACTATGTTTAGGTATGGGCCTTGAATTCCTATTCTTTCCAGGACTTTTATCATGAAGGGGTGTTGAATTTTGTCAAATGCTTTCTCAGCATCTAATGAAATGATCATGTGGTTCTGTTCTTTCAGTTTGTTTATATAATGGATCACGTTGATGGTTTTCCGTATATTAAACCATCCCTGCATGCCTGGGATGAAGCCTACTTGATCATGGTGGATGATTGTTTTGATGTGCTCTTGAATTCGGTTTGCCAGAATTTTATTGAGTATTTTTGCGTCGATATTCATAAGGGAAATTGGTCTGAAGTTCTCTTTCTTTGTTGTGTCTTTGTGTGGTTTAGGTATAAGAGTAATTAAGGCTTCGTAGAAGGAATTCGGTAGGGCTCCATCTGTTTCAATTTTGTGGAATAGTTTGGATAATATTGGTATGAGGTCTTCTATGAAGGTTTGATAGAATTCTGCACTAAACCCGTCTGGACCTGGGCTCTTTTTGGTTGGGAGACCTTTAATGACTGCTTCTATTTCCTTAGGAGTTATGGGGTTGTTTAACTGGTTTATCTGTTCCTGATTTAACTTCGATACCTGGTATCTGTCTAGGAAATTGTCCATTTCCTGAAGATTTTCAAATTTTGTTGAATATCGGTTTTTATAGTAAGATCTGATGATTTTTTGAATTTCCTCTGAATCTGTAGTTATGTCTCCCTTTTCATTTCTGATTTTGTTAATTTGGACGCACTCTCTGTGTCCTCTCGTTAGTCTGGCTAAGGGTTTATCTATCTTGTTGATTTTCTCAAAGAACCAACTTTTGGTTCTGTTGATTCTTTCTATGGTCCTTTTTGTTTCTACTTGGTTGATTTCAGCTCTGAGTTTGATTATTTCCTGCCTTCTACTCCTCCTGGGTGTATTTGCTTCTTTTTGTTCTAGAGCTTTTAGGTGTGCTGTCAAGCTGCTGACATATGCTCTTTCCTGTTTCTTTCTGCAGGCACTCAGCGCTATGAGTTTTCCTCTTAGCACAGCTTTCATTGTGTCCCATAAGTTTGAGTATGTTGTATCTTCATTTTCATTAAATTCTAAAAAGTTTTTAATTTCTTTCTTTATTTCTTCCTTGACCAGGTTATCATTGAGTAGAGCATTGTTCAATTTCCACGTATATGTTGGCATTCTTCCCTTATTGTTATTGAAGACCAGTTTTAGGCCATGGTGGTCCGATAGCACACATGGGATTATTTCTATCTTTCTGTACCTGTTGAGGCCCGTTTTTTGACCAATTATATGGTCAATTTTGGAGAAAGTACCATGAGGAGCTGAGAAGAAGGTATATCCTTTTGCTTTAGGATAGAATGTTCTATAAATATTCGTTAAGTCCATTTGGCTCATGACTTCTCTTAGTCTGTCGACATCACTGTTTAATTTCTGTTTCCATGATCTGTCCATTGATGAGAGTGGGGTGTTGAAATCTCCCACTATTATTGTGTGAGGTGCAATGTGTGTTTTGAGCTTTAGTAAGGTTTCTTTTACGTATGTAGGTGCCCTTGTATTTGGGGCATAGATATTTAGGAATGAGAGTTCATCTTGGTGGATTTTTCCTTTGATGAATATGAAGTGTCCTTCCTTATCTTTTTTGATGACTTTTAGTTGGAAATTGATTTTATTTTATATTAGAATGGCTACTCCAGCTTGCTTCTTCTGACCATTTGCTTGGAAAGTTGTTTTCCATCCTTTCACTCTGAGGTAGTGTCTGTCTTTGTCTCTGAGGTGTGTTTCCTGTAGGCAGCAGAATGCAGGGTCCTCGTTGCGTCTCCAGTTTGTTAGTCTATGTCTTTTTATTGGGGAGTTGAGGCCATTGATATTGAGAGATATTAAGGAATAGTGATTATTGTTTCCCTTTATATTCATATTTGGATGTGAGGTTATGTTTGTGTGCTTTTCTTCTCTTTGTTTTGTTGCCAAGACGATTAGTTTCTTGCTTCTTCTAGGGTATAGCTTGCCTCCTTATGTTGGGCTTTACCATTTATTATCCTTTGTAGTGCTGGATTTGTAGAAAGATATTGTGTAAATTTGGTTTTGTCATGGAATATCTTGGTTTCTCCATCAATGTTAATTGAGAGTTTTGCTGGATACAGTAACCTGGGCTGGCATTTGTGTTCTCTTAGGGTCTGTATGACATCAGTCCAGGATCTTCTGGCCTTCATAGTTTCTGGCGAGAAGTCTGGTGTGATTCTGATAGGTCTCCCTTTATATGTTACTTGACCTTTTTCCCTTACTGCTTTTAATATTCTTTCTTTATTTTGTGCGTTTTGTGTTTTGACAATTATGTGACGGGAGGTGTTTCTTTTCTGGTCCAATCTATTTGGAGTTCTGTAGGCTTCTTGTATGTCTATGGGTATCTCTTTTTTTAGGTTAGGGAAGTTTTCTTCTATGATTTTGTTGAAGATATTTACTGGTCCTTTGTGCTGGGAGTCTTCACTCTCTTCTATACCTATTATCCTTAGGTTTGATCTTCTCATTGAGTCCTGGATTTCCTGTATGTTTTGGACCAGTAGCTTTTTCCCCTTTACATTATCTTTGACAGTTGAGTCAATGATTTCTATGGAATCTTCTGCTCCTGAGATTCTCTCTTCCATCTCTTGTATTCTATTGGTGAAGCTTGTATCTACAGCTCCTTGTCTCTTCTTTTGGTTTTCTATATCCAGGGTTGTTTCCATGTGTTCTTTCTTGATTGCTTCTATTTCCATATTTAATTCCTTCAACTGTTTGATTGTGTTTTCCTGGACCTCTTTCAGGGATTTTTGCGATTCCTCTCTGTAGGCTTCTACTTGTTTATTAATGTTTTCCTGTGTTTCCCTAAGTGTGTTCATATCTTTCTTGAAGTCCTCCAGCATCATGATCAAATATGATTTTGAAACTAGATCTTGCTTTTCTGGTGTGTTTGGATATTCCATATTTGTTTTGGTGGGAGAATTGGGCTCCGATGATGGCATGTAGTCTTGGTTTCTGTTGCTTGGGTTCCTGCGCTTGCCTCTTGCCATCAGATTATCTCTAGTGTTACTTTGTTCTGCTATTTCTGACAGTGGCTAGACTGTCCTATAAGCCTGTGTGTCAGGAGTGCTGTAGACCTGTTTTCCTCTCTTTCAGTCAGTTATCGGGACAGTGTGTTCTGCTTTCGGGCGTGTAGTTTTTCCTCTCTACAGGTCTTCAGCTGTTCCTGTGGGCCTGTGTCTTGAGTTCACCAGGCAGCTTTCTTGCAGCAGAAAATTTGGTCTTACCTGTGGTCCCGAGGCTCAGGTTCGCTCGTGGGGTGCTGCCCAGGGGCTCTCTGCAGCGGCAGCAACCAGGAAGACCTGTGCCGCCCCTTCCAGGAGCTTCAGTGCACCAGGGTTCCAGATGGTCTTTGGCTTTTTCCTCTGGCGTCCGAGATGTGTGTGCACGGAGCAGTCTCTTCTGGTTTCCCAGGCTTGTCTGCCTCTCTGAAGGTTTAGCTCTCCCTCCCACGGGATTTGGGTGCAGAGAACTGTTTATCTGGTCTGTTTCTTTCAGGTTCCGGCGGTGTCTCAGGCAGGTGTCCTGCCGCTCCTGGGCCCTCCCCCACGGGAGCCCAGAGGCCTTATACAGTTTCCTCTTGGGCCAGGGATGTGGGCAGGAGTGAGCAGTGTTGGTGGTCTCTTCCGCTCTGCAGCCTCAGGAGTGCCCACCTGACCCGGCGGTTGGGTCTCTCTCTCACCGGGTCTGGGAGCAGAGAGCTGCTGTGGGCCGGGATCTATAATTTTATTTTTATTGGATATGTTTAATTTACATTTCAAATGTTATTAACTTTCCCAATTTCCCATCCATAAGCCCTGTATTCCATCCTGCCCCCCTTCTAAGACGGTGTTCCCCCTCCGCAACCATCTCTGTTCCCTCCTCCCTGCACTGACATTCCCCTGCACTGGGGGCTCCAGCCTTGGCAGGACTAAGAGCTTCTCCTCCCATTTATGCCCCACAAGGCCATCCTCTGCTACATACACAAATGGAGTCATGAGTTTGTGCATGTGTACTCTTTGGGTAATGGTTTAGTCTTAGGAGCTCTGGTTTTTTGGTATTGTTGTTCTTATGGGGTTCAAGTCCTTTCAGCTCCTTCAATCCTTTCTCTAACTCATCCAGTGTGGACCCCATTCTCAGTTCAATGGTTTGTGGCTACCATTCACCTCTGGATTTGGCATAGTCTGGCAGAGCCTCTCAGGAGACAGCTATACCAAGCTCCTGTTAGCATGCACTTCTCGGTTTCATCAATATTGTCTAGGTTATTTGGCAGAATATATATATATATATATATATATATATATATATATATATATATATATACACACACATTCTCTGAATGGCTATTCCTTCAGTCTCTGCTCCAATTTTATCTCCATATCTCCTCCTATGAATATTTTTACTCCCCTCTTTAAAAACGGCTGAAGTATCCACACTTTGGTTGTTCTTCTTCTTGAGCTTCATGTAGTACATGGATTGTATCTTGGGTAGTTCTAGCTTTTGGGCTAATATCCACTTATCAGTGACTGAACACCATGGTTAGCTAAGTAGTATTCCATTGTGTAGATGTGCCACATTTTCTGTTTCTGTATACATTCCTATGTTGAAGGGCATCTGACTTCTTTCCAGCTTCTGGCAATTATAAAGAAGGCTGTGATGAACATAGTGGAGCATATATCCTTGCTATATATTGGAGTAACATTTGGAAATATACCCAGGAGTGGTGTAGCTGAGTCCACAGGTAGTGCAATGTCTAATTTTCTGAGGAACCTCTAGACTGATTTCCAGAGTGGATGTACCAACTTGCAATCCCACCAACAGTGAAGGAGTGTTCCTCTTTCTCCACATCCTCACCAGCATCTTTTTATACCTGAGTTTTTGAGCTTAGCCATTCTGACTGGTGCGAGGTGGAATCTTGGGATTGTTTTGACTTGCATTTCCCTGATGACTAAGGATGTTGAACATTTCTTTAGGTACTTTGCAGCCAATCAATATTCCTCACTTGAGAATTCTTTGTTTATCTCTGAACCCCATTTTAATAGGGTTATTTGAGACTTTGGAGGTAGGAATTTTTATCTACTACTGAAAACTAATCAATTTTCTCTGGCTAGAGAAATCATAGACTTAAGAGTGATGTCTACTACTGTCATTTGCCTAAGCTTATATTATTTCTGATTATATTAAAAATATAAAGCCTTATACTGAGAAGTGTAGCCTTTTCCCATCTTTAAACAACCTTCTGTTAGCAAACAAAAGATATCACAGAGATAAACTACTGGACAAAATGCAGAGAGTTGTCAATCATAGGTCAGCTAACCAAAAGCCCTTTTACCTAAGGCTGAGGATATTGCTGAAGAGGCAAGGAAAGGTTTGTGTAAGAGGCAGAGGATGAGTACATCATCAAGAGAGTGTCTTCTATATATGGCAGGGAACCTGCACAAATTAAATCTCACAAATACGGTTCTCTAAACAAAAGCACCAGTCAACATGCCAAAACTGATAAGGGAAGTTTTACAAGCCTAAACCCTCAGTGAAGAGCTACAAGCAATCAATGGTTGTTGAGTGAGAGAGAATAAATCTCTGGTGGGTGAAGTTATTCAATCCCAAGTGGTCAGCACTAAATCTTTGTACATAAGAATAGCCATAAATAATTCTCTCTCTCTCTCTCTCTCTCTCTCTCTCTCTCTCTCTCTCCTTCTCTCTGCATCAAGCCTGATCATACACACATACAAACACATACATACAAAGAACACACAAACAACCACACACACAAACACATACATACACACACAAACTCAAAAGCATATGTGAATTTTATACTAAAAATGTTTAAGGGAGGATGAAAATGAGAAGTGAGGAGACACAAGAAGTGTGCTTTACTTATATACTCACATGTTAGATTTCAACTTTCATGGACCTATGCAGATCTGTCTGGGAGACCTGTAATTTTAGGACCTTAAAGAATGTGGTGATTACAGTTCTATGCTATGGACAACTTTACTTGAATTTCCGTGCACTTTTAGACACAATGATAACAAGAAAGCAATGAGTCTAGGGAGGTTGAGTTCAGAAAAACATGACCAGAAAATAGGTAAATAAATTCCCGAAAGCACATATTGAGTATATTTTAATTTATATTTACACTCCAGATTTTATTCCCCTCCAGGTCCACACCCTGAGAGTTCCACATCCCATACATCCTACCCCCTCCCCCGCACATCCCCCAGTCATCTCCACAAGGATATCTGCACCCTACCCACCACACGCTCCCCACCAGAATTCTAAACTTCCTGGGGCCTTCAGGGTTACATGCATCTTCTCTGACTGAACCCAGACCTTGGAATACTAAGGGCCTTTTGTGCTAGGGTAGCTTTGGTAGTTGGTTGTTATTGCAGTCTGGTTGTTATTGTCCTTTTACTTTGGCATGTAATAATCTGGGTTCGGGAATGTTGAATTCTAGGTGCTGACATCGATTTTGGTATTGTGTGGGTGTTTTATTCATCAGTACTCTAATTCTCGAGAGAATGTGGTAATTGTGTGTTGCCTTTTAGGATATCCTTCTGGGTTTGTCAAATGCAGCCACTGTCAGCTCCAGGTATTCTCCAGACAAGGAAGCAGGAGGCTAACCGCAGACATCCATCTTTCCCTCTGATCTTCTAAACCTCTGATGTGACATCCTCTTTATCCCTGTCTCTTTCACCAGAGGATAATACAGCTCTTCTTCTCCATTTCCTTTCCATAGCAGAGACTGCATTTCAAGGTATTGAAAGCAAAAACTTAGGCATGGGAAAGGACTAGCAGGGTGTTCCAGTAGTATCTGCTTAGTCCACTGGAAATGGGGGCAAAGAGAAGAGGCATAGGAGAAAAGGAGCTACAGAAGTGCAAATCAGACTATGGATTTGACTTGGAAGAATGGAGAGATAGAGGGCTCAAGATCCTGGCCAGGGTGACTAATGTGTTTCTGGAAAATGCATTTTGGGGCTGGAAGAGAGATAAATACCCACAATTAGCCTGTTTCCTTGGCTGGAGAGTCCTAGAGGTTCCTCAAAAATGACTCCTGAGTTTAGGGGCTTGGATAAAGTAATCAGTGAGGTAATGATGAATATTATTTATAAATTGTAGGTATATTAATATGATTATGATTTTATCAATATAATGGCGTCTTAATCTTAAAAACCATTATGGCCTAAAATTGACCTCAAAATTGTTTGTAAACTATACCTGACAAAGTAAAAATGATAAACAGTGTCAATGTAAAAGTTTATTAATAGCACCACATATTTAAGCTCTATGAAACTATTATACAATTGAAAAATTATTTGTATCTTCATCCATGCTATAGGCAATGGCTATTCCTTCACCCAAGCATCTTTTCTCAGTGGGTCCTTGAGCTTAAGACTCTTATTTGTTGAAGCAGAAGATCTAACTTTATGTACCATGTGAATTCTTCATTGCCTTACTATCCTTTCCTGGATTGTTTTAAGAATGTGTGTTTGAAATTTGATGACTATAATTAATTAAAAAAATCATGTTGAAATGTTGAATCCTGAAGGAATTGTTACAAAGGAAGCAAAGATTGACCTTTGTCAATCTTAAGGTTTTCATTTAATGATGGAAGATAAAATGATGTTTAGAAAGTCAGCAAACAAAGCATCAAATGGTAGTTGCCATGTAACCATTCTCAATGGTGACAAAGATAGTAGATGAAAAAGCAAGTGGAGCATTGTGGCCGGGGAGAATGTGCTGGATATTGTCACATTGACCTAAAATATAAATGATAAATCGAACTTTTGTGGGTTAAAGTGACAATTGGGAAGAAGCATTTGATTCAGAGATAACAACATTTCTTTTGACTTAAATTATTGATAAGTTAGCTGGTTGGCAGCTGAACTTTCTACAGAAAGGAAAAATAAAAAGAAGAAAAAGAAACAGCATGTTCAAAAGGGAGAAATGGTATTCTAGATGTGTCTTGTAATCTTATTGTCAAGCCAGTTGAAAGCTACAAGGTAGTTAGTGAACTATGAAGAAACTGTTCATGTGGGTTTATACAGGATCTCAGATTAAAGAGCCCCTAACCACATATCAGTAAAATTTAATATCTTTTGGTCATAATTTTCAGTGTAATTTCAAAAAGGCTATTGTATAATAGTACATGAGCTTATGTAAAAAGCTTATAAAATAAAAATGATAAATAAACACCAAACATCATCATCTGTAGAAATATTTGAATTTATTTATACATGCTTATTCTAGTTGGATGTGGTAGTATAACTATATAACCCTACCTGATCTGTGCACTCTAGATCTGAATATAGACTTCTACTTGTTTGGGCTTCACCAGATATAATCTATACTGTAAGACAAGCAATTGTTTACAAAGTTTTCTTTCATGAGAAAGTTAGTGGAAAGGGCTGCTCTACTAATATTTAATGGGTGCTAAATGTCGCACATTTTCTGAATCCTTTTTTCTGTTGTGGGGTATATGGGTTGTTTCCAGCTTCTGGCTAACACAAATAAGGCCGCTATGAACATAGTGGAACATGTGCCCCTGTGGCATGGTGGGGCATCTTTTGGGTATATTCCCAAGAGTGGTATTGATGGGTCTTTAGGTAGATCTATTTCCAATTTTCTGAGGAACTTCCAAGTTGATTTCCAGAGTCGTTGTACCAGTTTGCAATCCCAGTACCAATGGAGAGATTTTCTCCTTTCTCCACATCCTTACTAACATGTGTTGTCACCTGAGGTTTTGATCTCAGCCATTCTGACTGGTGTAAGGTGGAATCTCAAGGACATTTTGATCTGCATTTCTCTGATCACTAAGGACTTTGAGCATTTCTTTAGGTGCTTCTCAGCCATTCGAGATTTCTATGTTGTTAATTCTCCATTTAGTTCTATACCTCATTTTTTGATTGGGTTGTTTGGTTTTTTGGTGGTAAGCATCTTGGGTTCTTTATATATTTTAGATATTAGCTCTCTATCAGATGTGTGGTTAGTGAAGCTTTTTTCCCCAATCTGTATGATGCTGATTTGTCTTATTGACTTTGTCCTTTGCCTTACAGAAGTTTTCCAGTTTCATGATGTCCTATTTATCAATTCTTGATCTTAGTGAGCCATTGGAGTTCTGTTTAGGAAATTTCTGCCTTTGCCAATGAGTTCAAGGCTCTTTCCCACTTTGTCTTCTATTAGATTAAGTGTATCTGGTTTTATGTTGATTCCCTAATCCACTTGGACTTGAGTTTTGTAAATGGTGACAAATATGGGTCTATTCTCATTTTTCTACATACAGACATACAGTTAGAGCAGCACCATTTATTGAAGATACTTTTTTCCTTTGTATATTTTTGGCTTCTTTGTCAAAGATCAAGAGTGCATAAGTATACAATGAAATACTACTCAGCTATTAAGAAATAGGACATCCTGAGTTTTGCAGGCAAATGGATGGAACTAGAAAATGTCAGCCTGAGTGAGGTAACTTAGAGCCAAAATGAAACGCACAGTATGTTCTCACAAAGACATGGATATTAGCCAAAAAAAGTACAGAATACTCAAGATACAGTCTACAGAACTTAAAAACGTCAATAAGCTGAAGGGCCCAAGTGAGGACACCTCAGTTCCACTTGGGAGGGAGAAGAAAGCATCCACAATGGAGGAGGGAGGGAGGGACAGGGAAGGGAAAGGGGAAAGGGGAAAGGGTTGGAGGAGAGGGGAACATGATCTGGTATTAGATGGGGTAAATGACTTAAGCCCTGCGTGCCAGTAGAAAGAATGGAAAAAGTCTACCTCTGGAGGAAGGAAGTTGGAAAGACCTTCTTAAATGTACCAAAGACCTGGGAAGTAAGAGATTCTCAGGACTCAAAGTGAGAGACCCTAGATGAAAGGCCCTATAGTTGGGAGAGGGAACATATTGAATCCACTTGAACCAGAAAGACAGAGCATCAATTGAGGGGTGGGATTGCTACACCCATAATTCTCCCTGTCTGAAAGAAATTCAGGGAAGGAAATGGAGAAGAGCCTAAGGGAAAGAAAGGTCCAGTGACAGGCTCAAAGTGGTATCTAGCTCAAGAGGAGTCCCCAAGACCTGACACTATTATGGAAGCTATGGGGCATTCTCAAAAAGAACTACCATGACTGCTCGCCAAAAGACCAAACAGGAGCTGAAGGAGTCAGATGCAGATATGTGCATCCAACCAATGAAAAGAAGCTGCTGATCCCTATGGTTGAATTAGGGAAAAGCTGGAAAAGCTAAGGAGGAGGGCAACCCTGTAGGGGAACCAGCAGTCTCAATTAACCTTGGAACCCTGAGATCTCTTAAAGAATTGAGCATCAACCAGGCAGCATACACCAGCTGAGATGAGGTCTCTAACACATATACAGCAGAGAACTCCTGGGTCTGGGTTGAGTTAGAGAAGATGCCACTAACAGTCAAGAGACTTGAGGCTCCAGAGAGTTTAAAGGTTTAGTGGGATGGGTGGGTTAGGGACATCCTTGTTGAGACTAGGGAGTGTGGAAGAGGTACTGGATGGGGAAGAGTTGGGGGTGGACCATCGGGAAGGAAATAAGATCTGGAGTGTAAAAAATGAATACATCAATAAATGAATAAATTATTGAAAAAAGCAAGTTAATAGCACTAACTTCTACATTAAAAAATAAAATAAATGAAGGCAAATACACAAACAAAACTCATGCTAGTAACTTAATCACACACTTGAAAGCTCTAGAACAAACACAGAAAAAATAATCAAAAGAATAGACAACAAAAAACAATTAAACTCAGTGCTGAAATCAAAAATTAGAAACAACAACAAAAAAAAATTCAATGAAGCAAAGACTTGAATGTTTGAAAAAGTCAATGATATTGACAAATCCATTATCCAAACGAACTATAAGGCAGGAAGGGAATATCCAAATTAACAAAGTTAGAAACAAATAGTAGAACATAGCAACGAACATGGGAGAAACTTAAAAGAACTACAAGGACATATTTTAAACTGTACTCCCAAACTGGAAAATGTAAAGAAAGGAATAATTTTCTTGATGCATAGGTACAGTCAGTTACAAAAGTTAAATCATGATCAGATAAACAATTTAAGCAGAACACTACTCGTACTGGAACAAAATATTTATTAAAAGTCTTCAATACAAAACAGACTAGTTCCAGATAATTTTACAATAGATTTTTACCAGACTATCAAAGCAGAATTAATGCCACATTTCTACTATTACACATAATAGAAGAAAGGAACATTGTACAATTCCTTTCAGGAGGCCACGATAAGCAAACAACATAAAGACTGAAAATTAAAGATGACTACAAACTTGCTTGCTTTATGAATGCAGATGTAGACATTCTCATTAAAATACTTATATTGAATTAAAAATATTTCCAAAAGGTAAACAAATATAATCAAGTATTTTTCATTCCAGACATTCAAGGATGGATAAAAATGTATCCGAAGAACTTCAAGTCTCTGAAGAAAGAAATCGAGGAAGATCTCAGAAGATGGAAATATCTTCCATACTCATGGATTGGCAGGATTAATATAGTAAAGATGACTGTTTTGCCAAAAGCAGTCCACATATTCAATGTAATCCCCATTAATATTCCTACTCAATTATTTATAGAAATAAAAAGAGCAATTTGCAAATACATTTGGAATAACAAAAAGCCCAGGATAGCAAAAACTATATTCAAAAAATAAAAGAATTTCTGGGGGAATCACCATCTCTGACTTCAAGCAGTATTACAGAGCAATAGTGATAAAAACTGTATGGTATTGGTACAGAGAACTGTATGGTACTGGAACAGAATTCAAGACCCAGAAATGAACCCACACAGCTATGGTCACCTGATCTTTGACAAAGGAGCTAAAACCATCCAATGGAAGAAAGATAGCATTTCCAACAAATGGTGCTGTTTCAACTGGACATCAGCATTTAGAAAAATGCAAATCGATCCATTCTTATCACCACATACAAAGCTTAAGTCCGAGTGGATCAAGGGCCTCCACATCAAACCAGATACCCTCAAACTAATAGAAGAAAAAGTGGGGAAGACTCTGGAACACATGGGCACTGGGAAAAATTTCCTGAACAAAACGGCTTATGCTCTAAGATCAAGAATTGATAAACGGGACCTCATAAAAGTGCAAAACTTCTGTAAGACAAAAGACACTGCATTAGGACAAAATGGCAACCAACAGATTGGGAAAATATCTTTACCAATTCTACATCTGATAGAGAGCTAATATCCAAAATATACAAAGAACTCAAGAAGTTAGACTCTAGAGAGCCAAATAACCCTTTTTTAAAAAAGGGGTACAGAGCTAAACAAAACATTCTCAGCTAAGGATTATTGAATGGCCAAAATGCACTGAAAGAAGTGTTCAACTTTCCTACTCATCAGGGAAATGCAAATCAAAACAACTCTGAGATTCCATGTCACAGCAGTTGGAATGGCTAAGAAAAAAATTCAGGTGATGGCAGATGCTGGTGAGGAGGTGGAGAAAGAGGAACACCCCTCCATTATTGGTGGGATTGCAACCACTCTGGAACAGTCTGAAGGTTCCTCAGAAAATTGGACATTCCACTACCTGAGGACCAAGCTATACCTCTCCTGGGCATATACCCAAAAGATGCCCCAACATACAACAAAGACACGTGCTCCACTATGTTCATAGCAGCCTTATTTATGAGAGCCAGAAGCTGGAAAGAACCCAGATGTCCTTCAAAGAAGGAATGGATTCAAAAAATGTGGTACATCTACACAATGGAGTACTACTCAGCTATCAAAAACAATGACTTCATGAAATTCATAGGCAAATGGAATGAACTAGAAAATATCATCCTGAGTGAGATAACTCAATCACAGAAAAACACATTTGGTATGCACTCATTGATAAGTGGATATTAGCCCAAAAGTTGAAACTCCCCAAGATGCAATCCACAGACCACAGGAAGCTTAAGAAGAAAGATGACCAAAATGTGGATGCTCCCACTCCTTCTTAAAAGGGGGAAAATATCCATAGGAGGGGATATGGAAACAAACTTTAGAGCAGCGACTGAAGTAACAGCCATTCAGAGCCTGCCCCACATGTGGCCCATACATGTACAGCCACCAAAACTAGATAAGATGGATGAAGCTAAGAAATGCATGCTGAAAGGGACTGGATATAGATCTCTCCTGAGAGACACAGAGGTCAACGCTAAGAGCAAACCACTGAACTGAGAATAGGACTCCCTTGGGCAGAATTAGAAGAAGTATTGAAAGAGCTGAAGGAGCTTGCAACCCCATAAGAACAACAATGCCAACCAACCAGAGCTTGCAGGGACTAAACCACTACCGAAAGACTATACATGGACTGACCCAGGGCTCCAACTGCATATGTAGCAGATAATAGCCTTGTTAGGGTACCAGTGGAAGGGAAACCCTTGTTCCTGCCAAGGTTGGACCCCCAGTGAAGGGGAATATGGGGGTAGTAATGGGGAGAATACACATATGGGGGAGGAGGAAGGGAAGGGTATGGGGGCTTATGGACAGGAGACTGGCAAAGGGAATGACATTTGAAATGTAAGTAAAGAAATATATCTAATTAAAAAAGTATGAGTCCATAAATGGATGCCACCAAATAAATAAACTAAAAGAGAAATTAAAAACTTGATCACTGGGGTTGGAGAGATGGCTCAGCAGTTAAGAGCCCCGACTGAGTTCCAGAGTTCCTGAGTTCAATTCCCAGCAACCACATGGTGGCTCGCAACCATCTGTAAAGAGATCCGATACCCTCTTCTGGTGTATCTGAAGACAGCTACAGTGTACTTATATATATAATAAATGAATAAATTAAAAAAAACTTGATCACCTCATCAGAAACTAAAACCTTTGACAACATTCAATACGCTTTCATGAATGAAAGTTAGTGACACGCCTATTCCAACAGGGCTACACCTCCAAATAGTGCCAGTCCCTGGGCCAAGCATATTCAAACCATGACAACACGTGAAATTCTTTTGTTAGTTCTGTGTCTGATATGGACAGGGAAGGTTGGGGAGGAACACAGGATATATGCGCTGGGTTTGGCCTAAAGGTCGGCTATGGCTTAAGTTGAATGAAGTCAACTGGACCCAGGAAGCTGAGCTAATGAACAGGATGGATATCCTGTTCCAATCCTGGAGTTTTGGTAGTTCTGGGTTTTGGGAAGGGTGAATGGAGACGATAATCAGCCAGACTTACCTGGTTAGATCCTAGCTTAATGTGCAGGATATAACTGGGCAGAGGTTAAATATGATATAAGAGGGGCCTGTAGGTGAGGGCAAACAAATGTGTCCTGACTGTAGTCTGAAGGTTAAGCCTCCAAAAAACAGTGTTGGCTAAACTAGGCTGGGATGCCAGATATGGTACTTAGTTGAGACCTGCAGGCTTAAGGAAGATGTATGGAAGGAAACATTCACAGGACTCATTCCTAATGAAGAATGTGCAGTATCTGACTGGGCAGAGAGCTTGGAATATGGCTGAGGAGGAGCCTCAAGGGTGGGAGCAGTACTTTACTCAAAAGTATCCTACTAGTAGAATAGATAGAAGCCTGACTCTATTCATCGTTTCCTCCAAAGTAAAGAGCCCTGTCAGGTCAAGAACTGTTACTAACTGTTAGCAAGGAACTGAATGAGGCTATAATTCAGTCTAAGAATTAAATACTAGAGTATAAACTCTCCTCGGGGAATCCTAGAACCTCAGGGTTTTTCTGAGATAATCATCTATTGCCAAGTAGCTAAGGAAACCAAGATCTAGACATTCGAGGTTCCCAATGAAGTATCTGACAATGGACATTTGGAACCAAGTCCCTTTTTCATTAGCTGTAGCTACACAAAGGCACCGTGCAAATTGTAGAGAAATAGCTCCTAGATCCCTGCTGAGACAGGTTCCAGTCCAGATTGGGCTACCATTTAAAAAGAGACATAAAAGTAAGGAATTGATATGAATCTATACTGGTCCTCTCTGAACGACAATTGTACTTAGGGTTTATGGTGTAAGTTTAAGGAAACTGAAAGTGAATATCTTTTATTTAGAAAATTGAGGAGACTTGAATAGGGCTGTAGATTACATAACATTATCATGTCAGTTTATGTTCCTAGTTTTATGGTTATGACCATTAGAGAATTTGCTTGCATTTGGCAACTAAACACTGAAGTAAAGCATTATCTGGAACTTACTATTAAATGACTTTTAGAACTGGGATAGGCGAGGGGTGATATTGTTTTGTCTATAAAGCACAGAAACAAAGAAGGGAGAAAGGAAGGTAAGAAGGAAGGGAAAAAGAAAATGATAACAAGATGAGCCTAACAAGCGAAGTCAAAAGACTGGCCTGTTTAAATGGGGTGTAATTGTATTGGTTTGTATATCCTTGGCCATGGCACCCTTAGGAGTTGTGGCCTTGTTGGAGTAGGTGTGGTCTTGTTGGAGTAGGTGTGGTCTTGTTGGAGTAGGTGTGGTCTTGTTGGATTAGGTGTGTCACTGTAGGTGTGGGCTTTAATACCCTTGTTCTGGTTGCCTGGAATGAGGTCTTCTCCTAGGGATCTTCAGATGAAGATGCAGAACTCTCAGCTCCTCCTGCATCATGCATGCTTGTACGCTGCCATGCTCCTGCCTTGATGATTATGGACAGAACCTCTGTGATGGTTTGCATATTCTTGGCCCAGGGAGTGGCACTGTTGGAAGGTGTGGCCCTGTTGGGGGAAGGGCATCACTGTGGGGGTGGGCTTGGAGACCCTTCTCTTAGCTGAGGATGCTCAGTCTGTTCCTGGTTTCCTTCGGGTGAAGATGTAGAACTCAGCTCCTCCTGCGCCATGCCTGCCTGGATGCTTCCGTGCTCTCGCCTTGATGATACTGGACTGATCCTCTGAACCTGTAAGCCAGGGCCAATAAAATGTTGTCCTTTATTAAAAAAAATAGAAATACAAGGAACATACTTCAAAATAATAAAAGTAGTTTATAGAAAACCTAGAGCTAATATAAACTTAAGCAACGAATCTGGAACAATTCTAGGTTAGAGTTTTTGACTGTGGGGTAACAACCCCATCCCTTCGCTTGATGCAGTCTTTTTTAAAATTTTTATTTAATTAATTTATTTTATGTATGAGTGCATACATATCTGCATGTGCACCTGATGCAGTCTTTTTTATGGGAAGTGGACTCTACAAGTTTCCTCTCCCCACTGTAGGGCATTTTATCTAATGTCCCTGCTTTTGAGTCCTCACCACCCAAGTTTCTGTCTGGTACATGCTAGAAGGTTCCCTGAACTCCTACTTCTGGAACTCTTGAGGTTGCCTGTTTTCATCCTTTCTACTGGCCATCAGGGCTTCAGTCTGTTTCCCCTCAATACCTGATCATGTTTCCCTCTTCCCATCCCTGTCCCCTTTTCCACCAAAGTCCCTCCCTCCTCCTCCACTTTGTGATTGCTTTCTTATCCTTCCCAAGTAGGACTGAGGCATCCTCACTTGGGCCCTTCAGCTTAAAATGTGCTTTTCAGGTGTAGTAAATTAAGTAGGTTTTGCTTTAGATTATCCATAATTCTACTTTTATTATTCAAAAATATTTTAAAAACATGATGTCCCTTTGTTAGTATACAGTCTAATGTCATGTGAACTTTTCTCATGACTTTGTTTATATGCCAGATTACTCTCAGAATTTACATTGTCTCATGCCATAGATAAAGTTTGCTTTTTCAGGAGAGCTAAGTCTTTTTCACTTGTATGTGCCTTTCTCCCAAGTTCATGCTACCAACAAGAGCTGAGGTATCCCAGACACTTGATTTTGATAAAGAAGACAGATATGCACATTGAAAAAAGACAGCATCTTTAACTAATAGAGCTTGTCAAACTGGATGGCTTCATGTGGAAAGATCCAAATAGATCCAAACCCTAATCAAAACAACACTCCAAATGGATGAATTACATCAATCTTAGACCAAATAAATTGAATGTCATAGAAGAAAAAGTGGGGAATAGGCTTCAGCTCATTGGAACTGTTAAAAACATTATCAAGCACAGTTTATACAAGTACAAGCTTGTGGGAGGGCAACCTTGTACTACCACTGTGAAAATCAGTATAGGAATTTCTCAGCAAGATGAAAATTAATTTACCTCAAGACAAACTATACCTTTTTCGGGCATATACCCAATAATGTTTCATCCTATACCAGAGAAACTTGTCCATCATGTTCAGTGCTGCTCTATTCATAACAGCAGAAATTGGAAGCAACCTAAATATATGTCTACAGAAGAAATGATGATGAAAATGTACATTTACACAGAGGACTACTACTCAGTCATTAAAATTATATCATGATGTTCACAGGCAAATGGATGGAAAGGGAAAAAATAATGCTGAGTGTGGTAACCCACATGTATAATGACAATGTGGTGTGTGTCACTTATATGTGGATATTAGGTTTTAATTCACTGAAAACCAATCTATATTCCACAGAACTATAGAGGTTAGGGAAAGAGTCTGGGACTATGGGAGACAAATAGACCTCAGAAAAGTGAAAGAGAATAGATGGTTATAGATGGATGATGATGGATGGCTGTAACACTAAGATTAAGAGTGGAAAGAACAAGGAGAGCTGCACAGAGTGAGAATTAATGAGGAGAGAGCTAAAACTATGAGTCTTTCCATGGGTATTATGAAAGAAAATGTAGGAGAAGTTCCCGTATATATGAATCAAGCTAAAGGAAATCACCAAATATCAGTGTCGAAGCCCCAATTGGACATCTCTTGTTAACAAATGAAGGTTCTGATACTGGGATTGTGTTGTTGGACAAGGGGTCCCATATGAATCTTCAAAGAACCCAGGCTCTTGTCAAGAATATAGGTTAAACTCTCTATCAGATAGAAACACCCCCCAACACACACACATCCAAAAACATTGCTGAACAGATACCTATACAACTCACTAAACAGGAAAAGTGACTTTCCTTAGCACTGACAGCTCCTGAGTAGCATACTGTACAAGACAAGTGATAATCTCTAAAAGTGAGCTAGTGCCTATATACAACCTTTACCCTATATTATAGCATCTCTCTAAAAGATGCTACAAAAGCAAAGAAAACATGAGAAAAAACTAGCCAAAACCCCTTTGATTTGCTATAATAGATTAGCTGCAAGTTATGCTATAGCCATATGACACAAAGCATATGGAAGTAACTATCCAGTCAGTAACTGATTTTAGTGGAGGCTCACTCCACAATACAGAACGGCTTGAGTGACTAGAAACCAGGAAATAGTTTGCATAAACACCTACACCAGAACTTAGTACTATTAGTCTTAAAAACAAAAAAAGCAAAATAGCATAAAGTGACTTCTAATGACATTTTTCCATACTGAGATCACATTATATGGAGGAGAACCAGAAAATAAAGTATTCTAAATTAACAAGATGGACACTCATTTGAATTCACAGATACAGAGATAGCATGTACCAAACCTGCACATGTTGGGACCAGAATATCTGTGTATATATTATAACTTCCAGATGAGTATTTATTG
The DNA here is from genome assembly GCF_021556685.1 of Rattus norvegicus. Classification (NCBI taxonomy): domain Eukaryota; kingdom Metazoa; phylum Chordata; class Mammalia; order Rodentia; family Muridae; genus Rattus; species Rattus norvegicus. Next base: position 71,162,225 of record NC_141548.1, read on the forward strand.
AGATTCTTGATTATAAGAATGATTAGATTTCTAGCTCTTGTACCTTCATGGGCTCCTTTTTTTCTCCTGTTCATTTGTTCTGTCCAAGTCTGATATGTTAGATTTTGTTTTGTTATACATTATAATATAAAATAAAACTAAATTTTGATGACCATTTTAACTTTTTAGAGTATTTGCATCAATCAAAAACTATTTATTTATTTATTTATTTATTAATTTATTTATTTCAACATTTATGTAAGTTTCCAGTATCAGTAGTTGGTGATAGATATGATATTTTGAACCACCTATAATGACAAAACAGTGAAAATCAACTAGGTACTCTTTCCTAGTAACAAATAAGGCTGTATCCTATATACAATAAGACAGACGTATGTTCTACTTCAGTCATCAATGTTAAGTACAACAATAACAAAATCATCTACAATGTCTGAAAGCACAGCCTGAGAGTAAAGACCTCTTCTAGTTTCATGAATTGGTCTCCATTTACTTCCCCCAGCTAGCAGGGTTGTACATTTGGAAAAGCAGTGCAAAGCTTAATCTATTCTGACAGAATCTTTAATAGTGCACACTGGTGACATGAATGTTCAAATGACTGCAGTGCCCAGTGAAACAGAGCCTAATTATCTTATTAAACCATTTTCGAGGTTGTACTTATTTATCAGTAATAGAGGGGGGAAATGGAACCTTACATGGGTGAAGGTTATGGAATGGGTACTTTAACTGCCATTATAAAAAATGCAATGTGTGGGAGATAGGTTTAGAAAAGAGTGCAGTTATAGTACCCTAAAAAAAATACATAAAAACTAAGTGAATTCAGATGACATTTTAACCTGCTATTTTTAACAGTAGAAAGGGAATTTTTAGCTTGAGGTTAAAAAGTAATTATTTCAATTTCTATTTAAATGTTAAAGTTACATTTTGAGCAAAGATTTCAATGGAGTAGCTGAGTTCATCAGCCCTGAAATATATTACTTAACACAAAGCACAAGACCAATTTTTTACAACACTTATTTCTGCCCTTTCTTCCCACCAGACCTTCCCAAATACCAGCCTTGCTCCTTTTTATATTCATGGCCTTATTTCCATAAATTACTGCCAAGGACCAGACAAGGTATGACAAGGGATTTCTGAGAGAAGGGGTGTTTGGGAGCTGGGCACCAAACAACTCCAAGTCAAGTCGTGGGTCCAAGCTGTCGGCCTAGGTTCTGCTGACATGAATTTCCAGACTGTTCTCTGTGTCCTGCTCTTCCTGGGCAGTTTTTTCTTCATTTTTCTCTTGCTACTGTAAAAACTCTCTGGTTGTGACAGGTCTCTCTGCTAGTAAGAATTGTAAAAGTGATCTGGATAGTTCATAGCTGGATAGACCAAAATCAGAAGAACTGCTATAAAAAATTATTAGATCTTCTGACCATGTCAGAAATCCTGTTAGAAAAAAATCTTGAAGAGCTGTTTTTGGGCAGCAGAAGACTATAGATAGCTCAGCGCTCTCTCGCTTGCTTGCTCTCTCTCTCTCTCTCTCTCTCTCTCTCTCTCTCTCTCTCTCTCTCCCTCTCTCTCCCTCTCTCTCTCTCTCTCTCTCTCTCTCTCTCTCTCTCTCTCTCTAGAGAAAATTCTAAGGAGAAACTGTTATCACTTTCTGCTAGCTCAACTCATGCAGACCAAAAACCCAGCTTTTTTTTTACATATCAATTCAGTTATTTATTCCATGTTCCCTCTTGATTATCCTAAGAATCAGCATCCCAAGAACTCCCGGTCCCTTAATTTTGAGGTAAAAGGAAGCACACATTTTCTTTTAACATTGCAAAAGAATTCAGAGATTTCCCTGCCTCTGTTGCACAGGGATGATAAGCTAGCTAGGTGTTGAGAGCTTTTGGTGCTGTTTCTTGGAGTTAGTGTCACTGTGCTCAGACAGTGAATGAGGCTCAGAAAAGAATATTAGAAACAGTGAACATTGGGGTTTCTTTAACTACTTTGCTTACTACTTTTAAAATTGTTTCCTTGTGTGATCCTTTTGCTTACTACTCTGCTTAATTACTTTCTTGGGTGATCTCCTTGTTTACTGTTTCACTTGATTACTTTGTCTTTGATCTAAGAACTGACCATGTTTTGGGATGAACCTAGACTGATATAAAGCAGGTTGAAGAAAAATAAAGCTACTTCAGCCTTAGTATGGGCTGGAGTCATGTTATAATTTTGTCTGTTTCTCTTTCAATCCCCACTCCCTTGTTTGAGTTGCCTGACTGAGCTGGCTTGGTCAGCTAGATGGGGCCTTATCCTGAAATTAGCATTTTTGCCACACCTGGGCCTAACCTTCTTCAGTCCCAGGTTGACCCTGATATCAGGAATACTTCTGACTTTGTAAACCTAAACAAAAATCTTATCTGGGTGGGATCTCCTGAGATGACCTATCCCTAAAACTCTTTATCTCTTTCCTTAGTAAATTTCTAACAAGTTGGCATACATTGATGGATTTTCATATATTGAACCAACCCTGCATCCCTGGGATGAAGTCTACTTGATCATGATGAATGATCATTTTGATGTGTCCTTGGACTTGGACTGCAAGAATCTTATTGTTTGTGGTTTGCTGCTGGCATTCACCTATGTATTTGCCCTATTCTGGCTGTGTCTCTCAGGAGAGATCTACATCCGTTTCCTGTCAGCCTGCACTCCTTTGCTTCATCCATCTTATCTAGTGTGGTGGCTGTATATGTATGGGCCACATGTGGGGCAGGCTCTGAATGGGTGTTCCTTCTACCTCTGTTCTAAACTTTGCCTCCCTATCCCTTCCCAAGCATTGAAGGATTCAGAGAAAAGACTGAAAGAGCTTGAAGGGGCTTGAGACCCCATATGAACAACAATGCCAACCAACCAGAGCTTCCAGGGACTAAGCCACTACCCAAAGACTGACCCTGGGCTCCAACCTCATAGGTAGCAATGAATAGCCTAGTAAGGGCACCAGTGGAAGGGGAAACCTTGGTCCTGCCAAGACTGAACCCCCAGTGAACATGACTGTTGTAGGGAGGGTGGTAATGGGGGAAGTATGGGGAGGGGAACATAGAAGGGGAGGGGGAGGAGTTAGGGGAATGTTGACCTGGAAACCGGGAAAGGGAATAACAATTGAAATGTAAATAAGAAATACCCAATATAATAAAGATGCGTCAACATCCATCAGGGAAATTGGTATGAAGTTCTCTTTCTTTGTTGGGTGTTTGTGTGGTTTAGGTATAAGCGTAACTGTAGCTTCATAGAAGGAAATGGATAGTGTTCCTTCTGTTTTTATTTTTTGAAATAGTTTGGACAGTATTAGTATGAAGTCTTCTATGAATGTCTGATAGAATTCTTCACTAAATAAATCTGGTGCTGAGCTTATTTTTGTGTGTTTTTTTTTTGTTTTGGTTGTAGACTTTTAATAACTGCTTCTATTTCTTTAGGAGTTATGGGACAGTTTAGATAGTTTATCTGATCCTGATTCAACTTTGGTACCTAGTTTCTGTTTATAAAATTATCCATTGTATCCAGAGTTTCCAATTTTGTTGAATATAGGTTTGTGTAGTAGGATCTGATAAATTTTTGAATTTCCTCAGATTCTGTTGTTATGTCTCCTTTATCATTTCTGATTTTGTTAATTTGGATGCACTCTCTGTGGACTCTGGTTATTCTGTTAAGGGTTTATCTATCTTGTTATTTTTCCCAAAGAACCAGCTCTTGGTTTTGTTGATTCTTTGTATAGTTCTTTGTGTTTCTACTTGGCTGATTTCAGCCCTGATTTGATTATTTCCTGCCACCTACTTCTCTTGGGTGTATTTGGTTCTTTTGTTCAAGAGCTATTAGGTGTTCTGTCAAGGTGCTAGTGTATTCTCTCTGCAGTTTCTTTTTGGAGGCACTCAGAGCTGTGAGATTTCCTCTTAGCACTGATGTCATTGTGTCCCATAAGTTTGGGTATATTGTACTTTCATTTTCATTAAATTCTAAAAAGTCTTTAATTTCTTTCTTTATTTCTTCTTTGACCAAGTTGTCATAGAGTAGATAGGGCATTGTTCAACTTCCATGTACATATGGGCTTTCTGTCATTATGTTGCTATTGAAGACCAGTTTAGTCCATGTTGATCTGATAGGATACATGGGAATGATTTCAATTTTCATGTATCTATTGAGGCCTGTTTTGGGACAGATTATATGGTCAGTTTTGGAGAAGGTACTCTGTGGTGTTGAGAAGATGGTATATTCTTTTGTTTTAAGATGAAATTTCTTATAGATATCTGTTAAATCCATTTGGTTCATGATTTATCTTAGTCTGTCTATGTCTCTGTTTAATTTTTGTTTCCATGATCTGTCTGTTGATGAGAGTGGGGTGTTGAAATCTCCTACTATTACTGTGTGAGGTGTCATGTGTGCTTGGAGCTTCAGTAAGGTTTCTTTTATGAATGTAGGTTCCCTTGCATTTGGAGCATAGATATTCAGGACTGAGAGCTCATTTTGGTGGATTTTTCCTTTGATACGTATGCAGTGTCCTTTCTCCTCTTTTTGGATAATTTTGGATGAAAGTCAATTTTATTCAATATTACAATGGCTACTCCAGCTTGTTTCTTTGGACCATTTTCTTGGAAAGTTGTTTTCCAGCCTTTTATTCTGAGGTAGTATCTGTATTTGTCACTGAAGTGTGTTTCCTATATGTAGCAAAATGCTGGGTACTCTTTAGATATCCAGTCTGTTATTCTATGTCTTTTTATTGGGGAATTGGGTTCATTGATGTGAAAAGATATTAAGGAATAGAGATTTGTTGTTTTCTGTTATTTTTGTTGTTAAAGGTGGAATAATGTCTGTGCATCTCTCTTCTTTTGGTTTTGTTGCAAAGAGATTAAGTTCTTGCTTTTTCTAGGGTGTAGTTTCCCTCCTTGTGTTGCACTTTTCCATCTATTATCCTTTGTAGGACTGGATTTTTAGAAAGATATTTTGTAAATTTGATTATGTCATGGAATATTTTGGTTTCTCCATTTATGTTAATTAAGAGTTTTGCTGGATATAGTAGCCTGGGCTGGCAATGGTGTTCTCTTAGGGTCTGTATGACATCTGCCCAGGATCTTCTGGCTTTCATAGTCTCTGGTGAGGAGTCTGGTATAATTCTGATAGGTCTGCCTTTATATGTTACTTTACTTTTTTGCATATTGTTTTTAATATTCTTTCTTTGTTTTATGAGTTCAATGTTTTGAGTATTATATGACAGGAGGGATTTCTTTTCTGTTCCAATATATTTGGAGTTCTGTAGACTTCTTGTATGTTTATGGGCATTTCTTTCTTTAGGTTAGAGGTGTTTTCTTCTATACTTTTGTTGACGATACTTACTGCCCCTTTAAGTTGGGAGTCTTCACTCTCTCCTATATCTATTATCTTTAGGTTTGATCTTCTCATTATGTCCTGGATTTCCTGGATGTATTGGGTTAGGAGCTTTTTGCATTTTACATTATGTTTGATGGTTGTGTCAATGTTTTCTATGGTATCTTCTGTCCCTGAGATTCTGTCTTCTATCTCTTGCATCCTGATCTCTTTCCTAGGTGTTCTATCTCCAGGCTTGTCTCCCTTTTTTCTTTCTTTATTTTATCTCTTTCTGTTTTTAAATCCTGGCTTGTTTTGTTCAATTCCTTCACCTGTTTCTTTTGTTTTCCGATAATTCTTTACGGGATTTTTGCATTTCCTCTTTAAGGGCTTCTACTTGTTTACCTGTGTCGTCCTGTGTCTCTTTAAGGGAATTATTTATGTCCTTCTTAAAGTACTCTATCATCACCTTGAGATGTGATTTTAAATTGCTTTTATGGTGTGTTAAGATATCCAGTATTGACCCGCGGATCCCGGCCCGCAGCAGCTCTCTGCTCCCAGACCCGGTGAGAGAGAAACCCAACCGCCTGGTCAGGTGGGCACTCCTGAGGCTGCAGAGCGGAAGAGACCACCAACACTGCTCACCCCTGCCCACATCCCTGGCCCAAGAGGAAACTGTATAAGGCCTCTGGGCTCCCGTGGGGGAGGGCCCAGGAGCGGCAGGACCCCGCCGGACACTGAAGGAAACAGACCGGATAAACAATTCTCTGCACCCAAATCCCGTGGGAGGGAGAGCTAAACCTTCAGAGAGGTGGACAAGCCTGGGAAACCAGAAGAGACTGCTCCCTGCACACACATCTCGGACGCCAGAGGAAAAAGCCAAAGACCATCTGGAACCCTGGTGCACTGAAGCTCCCGGAAGGGGCGGCACAGGTCTTCCTGGTTGCTGCCACTGCAGAGAGCCCGTGGGCAGCACCCCACGAGCGAACTTGAGCCTCGGGACCACAGGTAAGACCAACTTTTCTGCTGCAAGAAAGCTGCCTGGTGAACTCAAGACACAGGCCCACAGGAACAGCTGAAGACCTGTAGAGAGGAAAAACCACACGCCCGAAAGCAGAACACTCTGTCCCCATAACTGACTGAAAGAGAGGAAAACAGGTCTACAGCACTCCTGACACACAGGCTTATAGGACAGTCTAGCCACTGTCAGAAACAGCAGAACAAAGTAACACTAGAGATAATCTGATGGCGAGAGGCAAGCGCAGGAACCCAAGCAACAGAAACCAAGACTACATGCCATCATCGGAGCCCAATTCTCCCACCAAAACAAACATGGAATATCCAAACACACCAGAAATGCAAGATCTAGTTTCAAAATCATATTTGATCATGATGCTGGAGGACTTCAAGAAAGACATGAACACACTTAGGGAAGCACAGGAAAACATTAATAAACAAGTAAAAGCCTACAGAGAGGAATCGCAAAAATCCCTGAAAGAATTCCAGGAAAACACAATCAAACAGTTGAAGGAATTAAAAATGGAAATAGAAGCAATCAAGAAAGAACACATGGAAACAACCCTGGATATAGAAAACCAAAAGAAGAGACAAGGAGCTGTAGATACAAGCTTCACCAACAGAATACAAGAGATGGAAGAGAGAATCTCAGGAGCAGAAGATTCCATAGAAATCATTGACTCAACTGTCAAAGATAATGTAAAGCGGAAAAAGCTACTGGTCCAAAACATACAGGAAATCCAGGACTCAATGAGAAGATCAAACCTAAGGATAATAGGTATAGAAGAGAGTGAAGACTCCCAGCTCAAAGGACCAGTAAATATCTTCAACAAAATCATAGAAGAAAACTTCCCTAACCTAAAAAAAGAGATACCCATAGACATACAAGAAGCCTACAGAACTCCAAATAGATTGGACCAGAAAAGAAACACCTCCCGTCACATAATTGTCAAAACACCAAATGCACAAAATAAAGAAAGAATATTAAAAGCAGTAAGGGAAAAAGATCAAGTAACATATAAAGGGAGACCTATCAGAATCACACCAGACTTCTCGCCAGAAACTATGAAGGCCAGAAGATCCTGGACTGATGTCATACAGACACTAAGAGAACACAAATGCCAGCCCAGGTTACTGTATCCAGCAAAACTCTCAATTAACATTGATGGAGAAACCAAGATATTCCATGACAAAACCAAATTTACACAATATCTTTCTACAAATCCAGCACTACAAAGGATAATAAATGGTAAAGCCCAACATAAGGAGGCAAGCTATACCCTAGAAGAAGCAAGAAACTAATCGTCTTGGCAACAAAACAAAGAGAATGAAAGCACACAAACATAACCTCACATCCAAATATGAATATAACGGGAAGCAATAATCACTATTCCTTAATATCTCTCAATATCAATGGCCTCAACTCCCCAATAAAAAGACATAGATTAACAAACTGGATACGCAACGAGGACCCTGCATTCTGCTGCCTACAGGAAACACACCTCAGAGACAAAGACAGACACTACCTCAGAGTGAAAGGCTGGAAAACAACTTTCCAAGCAAATGGTCAGAAGAAGCAAGCTGGAGTAGCCATTCTAATATCAAATAAAATCAATTTCCAACTAAAAGTCATCAAAAAAGATAAGGAAGGACACTTCATATTCATCAAAGGAAAAATCAACCAAGATGAACTCTCAATCCTAAATATCTATGCCCCAAATACAAGGGCACCTACATACGTAAAAGAAACCTTACTAAAGCTCAAAACACACATTGCACCTCACACAATAATAGTGGGAGATTTCAACACCCCACTCTCATCAATGGACAGATCATGGAAACAGAAATTAAACAGTGATGTAGACAGACTAAGAGAAGTCATGAGCCAAATGGACTTAACGGATATTTATAGAACATTCTATCCTAAAGCAAAAGGATATACCTTCTTCTCAGCTCCTCATGGTACTTTCTCCAAAATTGACCATATAATTGGTCAAAAAACGGGCCTCAACAGGTACAGAAAGATAGAAATAATCCCATGCGTGCTATCGGACCACCACGGCCTAAAACTGGTCTTCAATAACAATAAGGGAAGAATGCCCACATATACGTGGAAATTGAACAATGCTCTACTCAATGATAACCTGGTCAAGGAAGAAATAAAGAAAGAAATTAAAAACTTTTTAGAATTTAATGAAAATGAAGATACAACATACTCAAACTTATGGGACACAATGAAAGCTGTGCTAAGAGGAAAACTCATAGCGCTGAGTGCCTGCAGAAAGAAACAGGAAAGAGCATATGTCAGCAGCTTGACAGCACACCTAAAAGCTCTAGAACAAAAAGAAGCAAATACACACAGGAGGAGTAGAAGGCAGGAAATAATCAAACTCAGAGCTGAAATCAACCAAGTAGAAACAAAAAGGACCATAGAAAGAATCAACAGAACAAAAAGTTGGTTCTTTGAGAAAATCAACAAGATAGATAAACCCTTAGCCAGACTAACGAGAGGACCCAGAGAGTGTGTCCAAATTAACAAAATCAGAAATGAAAAGGGAGACATAACTACAGATTCGGAGGAAATTCAAAAAATCATCAGATCTTACTATAAAAACATATATTCAACAAAATTTGAAAATCTTCAGGAAATGGACAATTTCCTAGACAGATACCAGGTATCGAAGTTAAATCAGGAACAGATAAACCAGTTAAACAACCCCATAACTCCTAAGGAAATAGAAGCAGTCATTAAAGGTCTCCCAACCAAAAAGAGCCCAGGTCCAGACGGGTTTAGTGCAGAATTCTATCAAACCTTCATAGAAGACCTCATACCAATATTATCCAAACTATTCCACAAAATTGAAACAGATGGAGCCCTACCGAATTCCTTCTACGAAGCCACAATTACTCTTATACCTAAACCACACAAAGACACAACAAAGAAAGAGAACTTCAGACCAATTTCCCTTATGAATATCGACGCAAAAATACTCAATAAAATTCTGGCAAACCGAATTCAAGAGCACATCAAAACAATCATCCATCATGATCAAGTAGGCTTCATCCCAGGCATGCAGGGATGGTTTAATATACGGAAAACCATCAACGTGATCCATTATATAAACAAACTGAAAGAACAGAACCACATGATCATTTCATTAGATGCTGAGAAAGCATTTGACAAAATTCAACACCCCTTCATGATAAAAGTCCTGGAAAGAATAGGAATTCAAGGCCCATACCTAAACATAGTAAAAGCCATATACAGCAAACCAGTTGCTAACATTAAACTAAATGGAGAGAAACTTGAAGCAATCCCACTAAAATCAGGGACTAGACAAGGCTGCCCACTCTCTCCCTACTTATTCAATATAGTTCTTGAAGTTCTAGCCAGAGCAATCAGACAACAAAAGGAGATCAAAGGGATACAGATCGGAAAAGAAGAGGTCAAAATATCACTATTTGCAGATGACATGATAGTATATTTAAGTGATCCCAAAAGTTCCACCAGAGAACTACTAAAGCTGATAAACAACTTCAGCAAAGTGGCTGGGTATAAAATTAACTCAAATAAATCAGTTGCCTTCCTCTATACAAAAGAGAAACAAGCCGAGAAAGAAATTAGGGAAACGACACCCTTCATAATAGACCCAAATAATATAAAGTACCTCGGTGTGACTTTAACCAAGCAAGTAAAAGATCTGTACAATAAGAACTTCAAGACACTGAGGAAAGAAATTGAAGAAGACCTCAGAAGATGGAAAGATCTCCCATGCTCATGGATTGGCAGGATTAATATAGTAAAAATGGCCATTTTACCAAAAGCAATCTACAGATTCAATGCAATCCCCATCAAAATACCAATCCAATTCTTCAAAGAGTTAGACAGAACAATTTGCAAATTCATCTGGAATAACAAAAAACCCAGGATAGCTAAAGCTATCCTCAACAATAAAAGGACTTCAGGGGGAATCACTATCCCTGAACTCAAGCAGTATTACAGAGCAATAGTGATAAAAACTGCATGGTATTGGTACAGAGACAGACAGATAGACCAATGGAATAGAATTGAAGACCCAGAAATGAACCCACACACCTATGGTCACTTGATTTTTGACAAAGGAGCCAAAACCATCAAATGGAAAAAAGATAGCATTTTCAGCAAATGGTGCTGGTTCAACTGGAGGGCAACATGTAGAAGAATGCAGATCGATCCATGCTTATCACCCTGTACAAAGCTTAAGTCCAAGTGGATCAAGGACCTCCACATCAAACCAGACACACTCAAACTAATAGAAGAAAAACTAGGGAAGCATCTGGAACACATGGGCACTGGAAAACATTTCCTGAACAAAACACCAATGGCTTATGCTCTAAGATCAAGAATCGACAAATGGGATCTCATAAAACTGCAAAGCTTCTGTAAGGCAAAGGACACTGTGGTTAGGACAAAACGGCAACCTACAGATTGGGAAAAGATCTTTACCAATCCTACAACAGATAGAGGCCTTATATCCAAAATATACAAAGAACTCAAGAAGTTAGACCGCAGGGAAACAAATAACCCTATTAAAAAATGGGGTTCAGAGCTAAACAAAGAATTCACAGCTGAGGAATGCCGAATGGCTGAGAAACACCTAAAGAAATGTTCAACATCTTTAGTCATAAGGGAAATGCAAATCAAAACAACCCTGAGATTTCACCTCACACCAGTGCGATTGGCTAAGATCAAAAACTCAGGTGACAGCAGATGCTGGCGAGGATGTGGAGAAAGAGGAACACTCCTCCATTGTTGGTGGGATTGCAGACTGGTAAAACCATTCTGGAAATCAGTCTGGAGGTTCCTCAGAAAATTGGACATTGAACTGCCTGAGGATCCAGCTATACCTCTCTTGGGCATATACCCAAAAGATGCCTCAACATATAAAAGAGACACGTGCTCCACTATGTTCATCGCAGCCTTATTTATAATAGCCAGAAAATGGAAAGAACCCAGATGCCCTTCAACAGAGGAATGGATACAGAAAATGTGGTACATCTACACTATGGAATATTACTCAGCTATCAAAAACAACGAGTTTATGAAATTCGTAGGCAAATGGTTGGAACTGGAAAATATCATCCTGAGTGAGCTAACCCAATCACAGAAAGACATACATGGTATGCACTCATTGATAAGTGGCTATTAGCCCAAATGCTTGAATTACCCTAGATCCCTAGAACAAAGAAACTCAAGACGGATGATCAAAATGTGAATGCTTCACTCCTTCTTTAAATGAGGAAAAAGAATACCCTTGGCAGGGAAGGGAGAGGCAAAGATTAAAACAGAGACTGAAGGAACACCCATTCAGAGCCTGCCCCACATGTGGCCCATACATATACAGCCACCCAATTAGACAAGATGGATGAAGCAAAGAAGTGCAGACCGACAGGAGCCGGATGTAGATCGCTCCTGAGAGACACAGCCAGAATACAGCAAATATAGAGGCGAATGCCAGCAGCAAACCACTGAACTGAGAATAGGTCCCCTATTGAAGGAATCAGAGAAAGAACTGGAAGAGCTTGAAGGGACTCGAGACCCCAAAAGTACAACAATGCCAAGCAACCAGAGCTTCCAGGGACTAAGCCACTACCTAAAGACTATACATGGACTGACCCTGGACTCTGACCCCATAGGTAGCAATGAATATCCTAGTTAGAGCACCAGTGGAAGGGGAAGCCCTGGGTCCTGCTAAGACTGAACCCCCAGTGAACTAGTCTATGGGGGGAGGGCGGCAATGGGGGGAGGGTTGGGAGGGGAACACCCATAAGGAAGGGGAGGGGGGGGGGGATGTTTGCCCGGAAACCGGGAAAGGGAATAACACTCGAAATGTATATAAGAAATACTCAAGTTAATAAAAAAAAAAAAGATGCTGAGAAAAAAAAAAAGATATCCAGTATTTGCTTTGGTGGGAGACCTGGCCTTTGATGATGCCATGTAGTCTTGTTTTCTCTTTCTTAGGTTCGTGCGCTTGCCTCTTTACATCAGGTTGTTTTTGGTGTTAGCTTGTCTTGCTGTCCCTGACAGTGGCTTGACCCTCCTTTAAGCCTGTGTATCATCACTCCTGTATATCTGTTTTCTTTCAGCCAGATCTGGGAACACAGAGGGCACTAGGCAGGTTCTTCTTGAGCCAGGAATGTGAGCAGAAGTGGCAGTCTCCCCTGAGCTCTCAGGATTTTCTTTATTTCTGAGAGGACATCTCTCTCCCCAATGAGGTTTGTGTATGGAGAGTTGTGGGAGTGGTTCCCCTGTTCTATCTATTCTCCATTACTTCTTTTATTATTCTTCCTTTGTTTTGGGCATTTGTTGTTTTGACTATTATGTGATGGGAGGAATTTTTAATGATACAGGAAATGTGGTACTACTAAGCTATTAAAAACAATTTCATGTAATTCCTAGGAAAATGGGTGGAACTAGAAAATATCCTGAATGAGGTAGCCCAATCACAAAAGAACCACAAATGGTATGCTCTCATTGATATATTAATATTAGTACAAAAGCTCATATTACCCAAGATACAATCCACAGACCATATGAAGCTCAAGAAGAAGGATGACTAAAGTGTGGATTCTTCAGTACTTTTCAGAAGGGTGAACAAAAATATTCATAGGAGGAGATATGGAGACAAAGTTTGGAGCAGAGGCAAAGGAATGGCTATTCAGAGTCTGCCTCAACTGGGGATCCAGCCCATATGTAGAGAGCCACCAAACCCAGACAATATTGCTGATGCCAAAAAGTGCATGCTGACAGGAGCCTGATACAGCTGTCTCCTAAGAGGCTCAGCCAGAGCATGACAAATGCAGAGGTGATGTTTGTAGCCAACTATTGAACTGAGAATGGAGTCCCCACTGGAGGAGTTAGAGAAAGAATTAAAGGAGCTGAAGGGGCTTGTCACCCCATAAGAACAATACCAACCAACTAGAGCTCCCAGGGGCTAACTACGCAAAGTGTATACATGGACTGACCCATGGCTCCTCCTGCATATGTAGCAGAGAATGGCTTTGTTGGGCACCAGTGGAGGACAACACCTTGGTCCCCCAAACGTAGGGGAATGCCAGGGCAGGAATGCCAGAAGAGGTGGTTGGTTGGTTGTGGGAAAGGGGATAATATATGAAATGTAAATAAAAAACATCCAATAAAGGTAACAATGTATAAAAAACAACACACATTTTTGCTCACAGTACAGCTGTTTTTGTTCCTTTAGATTCATGAAGCCTTTCATATAATTCATATTGTATCCTTATTTTTTGCATGTTGGAAAAATTATATATTTTCAAACTCATGTATTTGGAGCTCATGTATTTGGATAGCCTTTAGGGCTAGCCTTAAGGTTCCAAGTTTTACCATTTTACTGTGACATATCCACAGCTGCAACTCCTGGACACATTCTATTTCTATCTTTTGTGGAGTCATTCTTCAGAAGCAAAGAGTAGTCCACTGCTAGCACTGGTTCCAGAAAATATGATCCTTATTACACAAACAAGCCTTATGCTCATAGCAGCCATTGACACTCCTGTAGGCTCACACTGGGGCCCAGTTGCAGGGGCAAAAACCATTCCCCTCTGTCCTCATCAATTGTTAAAAACTCAACCAAGTTCAAAAGATCCATTTATTATAAAATCTACTTACAAAAAATATACATATATACAGGGTATAAACATAACAGAGAACAAAGGGAACACAAGAAAGCCATCTGCGTGTGCAAAGCCAGTATGCAGGAAATCTATCAAGGGAACATGCCAGCCATCTGTGTGTGCAAAGCCAGTGTGCAGGAAATCTACCAAGGGTCTACTTCTATGTGTAGTACTTTACGATCAAATAATTTACTACTGCAGGAAGTTCTAGGAAGTTCAGCCCCATGTGACTAAAACTCTGACTATCTTAATGAAAATCATCATCCTCTGCTCGCTAAGAAATCTACAAGTTACTGAAGGCCACATAAACTGTATCATGTATCACAGCAACTCACAAGACTGAAAGGAGCCTCCGTAGGAAGCCATACTTTTAGGAACATCACGGAACCACGTATCTCAGTAGCACTCACATGGTGGGGAATCTACACCCAACTCTCTTCAGTAGCCAGTCAATTGCCATATCTTCCAAAAGCAGGGAAAGTGTTCATAGATGTCTTCCTCGGGCTGGGCGGATACTGGTCCCAGAGTACAGTTTGATGACCCTAACAAGTGGTAATTCCCTGACAGGAAGTGAAGGATACCACAGGGCACACCTGATCTGTTCTTCCAAGTGTAGCCCAGCTTTTGCTTCTGATACCCTGGATAACGGCTTTTATATCATCAGTCCTTCCCTTAGGTCACTCGCTGACTCTCTGGTGAGTAATGTGATGTCAAAACTTTCCACTGGCCGAAGTTTGACCTTATTCATGTCCTTCAGAACATCCAACATGTTCGGAACGTCACTTACTCTCTGGCTTTCTGAATGATGGCTGCCGTCAGTCTTCTTAACACCAGAGGGGTGCTTTTTCATTTCAGCAGCCAGATTATCTATGCCACGTGTATTCGCAGATCCGGGTTGCACGGGAAGAGAACTGGGAGGCTGCAGAGAAAACTGAGGAGGAGGAAGTGGGGGAGGAGGAGGAGGAAGGGGAGGAGGAGAAAGCACCACACTTGGAACATGGTCCGGTTTCACACTCAGCCGAGCGGTTGCTGATGATGGTGGCACCTGCTCCATGCTGGGTCCATCACTCAAGCTGATGAAGCCAGTCTCCCTGCCCCCTCCCAGGTCCTGTACGGCCACAATGGCCGTGATCTGAGCCCGGAGAGAAGTCAACGCATCTTCAAGGGTAGCTATCTTTTTAATGGCAGCCTCGGTTACAGGAAGGTCATCAGCCACTGTTCTGTTCTGACTTAGAGCAGGGGACGACGGATCCCAAGGTAGTTTTGAAGGACGGAAGAGAGCAACTTTCCCTTCCTTCTTTTTCCATAGACTGTGTCGAAATCTGAGACAACTGGCTTCTTCATCATTTGCCACACACAAAACATCAGCAAAAGACGAACCGCAAGTTCATAGTCATCCACCTCCTTAGAGTTTGCAGATGGGGTCAACTCAAAACAAGGTCTTCAGCAAGGCTCTAAAGGAAGCATTCTCCCAATAACACGGACAATACTCCGAGCTGACCCATAATCTTTATTTTGAAAAATCAGCAAATCCTGATCTAGGGGAACACCAAAATATGCCAGCATGTCTCTTAATATATTCAGAATGAAAGACATTGGTGAAGCAAGTTCAAGAAAACATTGTTCGTTGTTACCGTTCTGCTGCATTGCACGCTGCCGGCAGCCAGGGAAACTCTCTAGACGCAAAGCAGGGCGGCCAGCCCGCCGATGGCCACCAAGCAGCTTCTTACTGGAACCGCTCGCTGCTTCCTCCTCGTATTTCTTATTTATATTACAATTATTATTCCATTTCCCGCTTTCCAGGCCAACATCCCCCTAACCCCTCCATCCCTCTTCTATATGGGTATTCCCCTCTCCATCCTCCCCCCCTTACCGCCCTCCCCGCAACAATCGCGTTCACTGGGGGTCCAGCCTTGGCAGGACCAAGGGCTTCCCCTTCCACTGGTGCCCTTACTAGGTTATTCTTTGCTACCTATGCAGTTGGAGCCCAGGGTCAGTCCATGTATATTCTTTGGGTAGTGGCTTAGTCCCTGGAAGCTCTGGTTGGTTGGCATTGTTGTTCATATGGGGTTGAAAGACCCCCTCCCAGAAAGGGAATTGTACAAGCCCAAGGCCCTCAACTATAGAAATAAAAAGTAAGTTTTTAGATATGTGGGACAAGCTGACCCATCATTTAGACGAAACAGACCAGAAAAGAAAACACAATGCAGAAACCAGACTAAATTATGGGCACTGCTCCATGGGCCACCTGGCAGGAAAAAGAAAAAGTCCCTGACCCCCCGGAAGCCCTGACCACCATGTACTTTTTGCTAACTCACTGTTATGATTATAGCCAAAATAGGTAACATACACGTATGCCTCATTTACTCCACCAATCACATCCCTGTAACCATGCATCTGCTTCTGTAAGCCTGCTTCTGCTCCCCAATGCCCTATAAAAACCCGTCCCTGGTTCTGCTAGGCGCGCCAGTCTTCCGAATTGACTGGGACGCCCACAGATACCTGTGTATCCTGATCAATAAAAATCCTCTTGCAGATTACAGCCGGTGGACTCGGACTGGTCATTGGGGGTTGAGGATCTCCCTCCTGAGGGAAGATTCTCTCTGAGAGTCTTACAGGGTCTCAAGCCCCTTCAAGCTCTTCCAGTCCTTTCTCTGATTCCTTCAACGGGATCTCGTTCTCAGTTCAGTGGTTTGCTGCTGGCATTTGCCTATGTATTTGCTGTATTCTGGCTGTGTCTCTCAGAAGAGATCTACATCTGGTTCCTGTCAGCCTGCACTTCTTTGCTTCATCCATCTTATCTAGTTTGGTGGCTGTATAGGTATGGGCCACATATGGGGCAGGCTCTGAATTGACGTTTTCAGTCTCTGTTCTAAACTTTGCCTCCCTATTCCCTCCCAAGGGTATTTTTGTTCTCCTTTTAAAGAAGGAGCGAAGCATCCGAATTTTTGTCATCCTTATTGAGTTTCATGTGTTCTGTGCATCTAGGGTAATTCGAGCACGTGGGCTAATATCCACTTATCAGTGAGTGCATACCATGTGTGTTCCTCTGTGATTGGGTTACCTCACTCAGGATGATATTTTCCAGTTCCATCCATTTGCCTATGAATTTCATCTGGACAGTCTTTTTAATATAACTGATGTATGTTTTTAGAAATGAGTGTTTGATAGTGGTTACCCAGTTCATGTCCTTATTCTTGGTGAAGATGATTTCTCCCATTCTCAGCATTCCTTTTTCGCCTGTAGTTGGTTTTAGATTTGAGCCCTATGAGCATTACTCCACCAGCTCTGCCTTTTTTTTTTCTTTTTGGTTGCCATCCTTGTTCAGCTTATGATGAGCAATAATGGCAATGTGACTTTATGGCTGTAACTCATGACATTACTAGAAGACACATTCTCACAGGAAACTCTGTAATCCTATGTCTCTCTCTTATCCCTCTCGTCACTGTCTTCTGAACATTGGCACAAGTGTGTTTTATAGATATATCCACTGTGACAGGAAACCAAACCAACAAAAGCATTTGTTCTTTTATTCACTGATAAAGTTCTTACTCCTAATCAACGACACTTCTCTTTGCATGAGATGGATCCTACTTCAGAAAACCATAGGAGCCAGTTCTCTACATCTATCATCTGTCTGATAATTTGGTGTTGTCCTATAGACAGCAAAGCTTACACAGAGCATTTGCACAAAATTAACATTTTTAGGTGATAAATTGATATCCTTGTTTTTTAGATGAATGAATAAAGAATAGCATGTTCATGAATTTATGTGTGCATATGTATACATATATATTGTATATCATTTTATTTATTCTTAATTTCCATCCACTACTAATTAACATTACTTGGAATAGCATAACCGTACTTATTTCCAGGCTACAGATTCCCTAGATCACTTGCTCAAACTTAGAAAATAATGGGGAGAGGATACTGACTAGTTGATTATTATTAAATGTCTTTCATCATCATTGTTATGAAAGAGGCTCCTAGGTCCACATGAAGGCCTACATTAATTAAATGAGAATAATTATGTAGAGAAAATATATACTTTAGAAAAATACAATATTTTACTTTTTATGTGTTAATGTTATTTCAGAAATTGATTCATAATTGTAATCAAGCTTATTTATCAAATGTTGCAAAAATTATACAAAAATAAAGACAGTCCTGAAATTGACTTAATGCAGATATGTTATCATGTAAAATTACAAATCACTGTGTACCTACTTTAAAATGGTCATAGATATTTCTTTTCATATATATATGTATGTATATAATAAAAATATGGATAGAGTTTAAGAAGTGGTTCAGTGAAATTATTCTTAAAATGTTTTACCATAAATTTAGTTTCAAGGCTTCTAAAATAATTGGATGCCAAATTGATGAGTTCTTTACTCCCATCATTCCTTAGTTGCCATTAGATTTTTAGGTAAGATCGACATCTCATAGGTTTCCTACCTTCCAGTTTATCATATCTATGTATAAAATAGATTTAAATAATAATGTTTCTGGACTTATGACTTTATTAAAATGATATTAATTTTAGGAAATTTTACATATATTTATTGTTAGAACTACTATATTTATATACATCATTTTTCTATAACTATATAGTGAGTCTAACAACAAGAGAATACTACCTTTCAGATCATGAAACATCATGAAACTACCATTCAGGCCATGAAACATCCGCTTCATACTACGTATACAGAATATTAGAATGCCTACTAATGTACATTTACAAATAACTGCTTAATATTTTAAAGTAATTTGGTAAAATTATAAAATAATATCACAAAACTATAATAATGTCATTATATTTAATTCTTCATTAGATCTCTGTACAGAATATTGAAATATATCATTCCATTTGTATAGCACACATTTTTTAATACTTTACATTTCATATCATGTAATTTCTGTACATTCAAAACATTGTAACTTTTTAATATAACCAGAAGATGATGTTATCCACCTAAACAGGACAGCCACTCTTCCATACCTATTTCTAGTCTTCTTTTGTTGCCCCCAATACAAGAGGAATCACATTTTCATCACACCACTTAATACACCTGTAACCCAAGGACAATAAAATGAGCATGGATTTCATAACCATATGTAGAAACAGCTCCTTTCCATTTTATCAACTCCACTGTCATTTATAGATTCATGCTTTTTTCACTAATTGTTATTTTATGCATATACACATATATGAAAGAATTCCTAAATATTATCTCTTCAGTCCATATAATAGTACTTATGTGTGGGTTCTCATGGCTAAATATTTAGTTCTCAGCAATCAGTTGTTTACCTCTTCCCTGGAAGGTACCGTTTAAGCTTTCCTTAGTTGTCTTTAGACCTTTGTGTAAGGTTGAGGCCTTGGGAGCTTTTCTCTTCCACTTTGTAATGCATATTGCTGTTTGCTTTGTCAGTTAACATGTATGTGGTCATGGTTTTGAGACTTTATAGTGATAGCTTCTTTACATTTCAAGGAGAGAAAACCTTACAGACAACATCTACATCTTAGGATCTTTGTATATCTTTTGTATCTCTTCTATATATGTGAGCCAAGGGTGCTAGATTGTTTTATAGATTTATCAACTGGAACTGGGATCCACACTCTGCATTTTGATATGCTCTCACTTCCTGAACTGGTCTCCATCTCTTGTAAAGAGAAGATTCCTTAGTGAAGAATGAGAATTATCCCTATCTATGGGTAGAAGGACAAATATTGATAAATTATGGTAGGGGATTATGTTAGCTTAGTAAATTAGTGGTATAGATTCTACTCCATCACTAGCACTGAATTGTTTAGCTAGGTTCTTAACAATAGGAATCATTGTCCTCTTGTTGAGTAGCTCTTAAGTTCGGTTGAAATCTTTTAGTTACAATAAAGGTATGCATGCCAAAATCACAATCTTACAGTTATAATTATATCCTGGTCATTGATGAAGTTTATAGGCATTATTGCTGGTTAGGACTATTGCTTGCTCCCCTCTTTGGAAGTTTGCATGATAACTTCTGGTATTTTTTTTTGAAGAGCTTCATATATCCAAGGGTGCACTATATGGATGAGGTCATTAAATTTCTGAAACTTTGCTTTTATCTAGAATTCTGAGATTTCAGATATTCCATTGTTTCCCTTTATGCCGATCTAGCTTTGAATTCAGATCCTTATGCTGGCAAAGGAAGTTCTTTATGGGGCTGCATTTCCAGCCCATTTTTATCTCTTCACAAAATAATGTGTTATGGAATACTGTTCATTAAAATCTGAAGAACTAGATAATTATTTTAAAACATCTTTGACAAATGACTCAAAATAAGCTTCCTAAGAAACGATGATTGCAAAACATTGGAACAAGATGCTTTTATCATTATAATTAAGCTAAAATTATTATTTGACTTAAATGAACAATGCAGGATTATAAGTAATATATTTTGGGTACCTATGAATGAAACTACTCTGACCAGTATTTTGTAAAGGCAAAATGGGTAATCTTACCAATTGTGTTTCTTGAGGAGTAAATCATTTTGCTTCAGTAAATTCAACATAACAAAACAGGAAGCTTAGCCCAAAATTTGACTTTCTCATTCATACAAAACAATCCTCTCAAAAAAAAAAAAAAAAGCCAAAAGAAGGAATAGAACTATTTTAAAGTTAACTTTAGAAAAGAAGTATTTTAAAATGTTAATAACGATATTATATTTATTATATCACATGAGTAATAATTTAAGATTAGAAAAAGGGAAATAAATGAAAGACATTTTCCTATCAATTCTATTTTTCCACATTATTATTTTTACTGTGACTATGAAATATTACGTTTATTTGTATTCATTTATGTACATTTATAATTTGTTTCAAAATAACCTAGGTGAGTCATGTAATTACAAAAAAAATTATTTTTGGAAAAATTCCTAAATGTCAAGGTTCTGACTACTAGTGGAAGTTTAGTTACTTAACTTTCATATTTTTACTTAATTTCTTGTGGATATTATTTTACTGATGCATTTTTGGTCAAAGAGAACCTAAAGCAAATCAAACTCTGATTTTACAGAGTTCCTTCTGATAAAGATATAAAATCAAATATGAATGGAAACATAAAATATTTTAATAAAATCATACAACACAATTCAGGAATGATATTCTAAGAATGTTCATAAATGAACATAAGTTTGGCATTTTGCTTCGTATTCTCTTATGTTTGCAAGCAGCTTCATAGTACAACAGTAACATAAATATTCAATAGAGTTATCCCTCTATTAATTATCAAGTGTATTTGATGCCTTAATATACCCAATTGTTTTGTTTCACAGCTATTATTAAAACATTAAACATAAAACAACACAAAACACATATTCATTTACCTTAATAATATTTACTAATGTTTGTATTCTATATGATTTCCGTTTTGTTTTTGGTTGTCTCACTAATATAATCCCACTAAATCCTAATTTTTGTGCCATTACCACTGGCTGACTTGAATAAGACTTTTGTCTAATATTTTGTTGCATGTTATACCAGGAATCAATGTGGGTGACAGTAGCCAAAATGTCCAACAGTGAGGCGATGGAAACTGAAGATTACATAAACACCTCTAGCATATTAACAGACAGTAGTATGGGTATGGGGACATCAACCTACCTTCGAAATTTTGACCCAAAATTGTTCCTGTCTAAAAGAAATATAGGGACAAAACTGGAGAAGACATTGAAGGAAAGACAGACCAGTGACTAGCCCAACTTGGGACCCATCCAATGGGTGGGCATAAAATCTTGACACTATTACTAATGCTATGTTTTGCTCGCAGACAGGTATTGAGCATGTCTGTCCTCTGAGAGGCTCTACCAGTAGCTGACTGAGACAGATGCAGATACTCACAGCCAAGCATTGGACTGAGGTTGGGGACGCCTATGGAAGAGTTAGGAAAAGGAATGAAAGAGCTGAAGGGGATGGCAACCCTATAGGAGGAAAACAGGGTCAATTCACTTGGACATTGGAAGCTTCCAGAAAGTAAGCCACCAACCAAAGAGCAAACATTGGTTCATCGCCAGCCCTGGCACATATGAAGCAGAGAACTGACTGCCTTGTTTAGTCCCAATAGGAGAGGATGCACCTAATCCTGTAGAGACTTGATGCCCCAGAGAAGTGGGATGTCTGGAGTGGTGCATGAACAGGGTGGGGGTGGCATCCTCTCAGAGGTGAAGAAAAGGGATGGAACCAAGAATACTGGGAGGTGGGACCCTGAAGGGGGGCAACGTTTAAGGTGAAAGTAAATAAAATAATTAATTTTTAAGAGAAGTCAAATTTTTCAATTGATTTAGATCCATCAAAAAGTCAGAAGTAAATTTATTACTATTTTAAATTATAATGGTAGGGAACATCAAATTCTTGTCATCAAAACAATAATGAAACTAATGGTCATATATTCATTGAGTAAAATGGCCTTTTCTTGCAAGGTAGCACAAATGGTCACATTTTAAATAATGTTTACTACCTTTCAATATTTTAAATAAATAAATATTTTAAATAAAGTTCATTGATCATTGTAACCATTCTTATCCAAATGTGTGATCATAAAAGTAAAACCATTGAGAGATCATGAATCATTTCATCTAATTTTTCCTTGAAAAACATTTTAATAAAGTTCAGTAATGTATTTCACATAGGTAGACACAGAGTGGCGTTATTATAACCACCTATATCACCTATTACAAAAGTGAGCAGAGTAAAATTATGAAAAAACATAATTATATGCCAACCAGCTCTTGATTTTCAGGAGATATCACTAGAGTTATCAAAGAGAAAGGGTTAGTTTCACAACAAGCTCTCAGGAATGATGTACTAAAGACAGAATAAAATTACTTTAAAAAGATCACAGTCTTAATGACAGAGGTAGAGTCATTAAGAAATACAAGTTTGCTCTTACTGTGGTTGAAAGGTACAACAGTGTATGCTGGTTTTATGCGTTTAGCGTCTGTTTTAGAAATTAGGCTTCATTGATTTGAATCCTACAATATTTTATTTTAATGAAATTCTGCACATTCAGAGATGGAATACAGCATGGATTTCTTCCTAAGCTGGCTCAGTGACAGGTACCAAGGGAAATATGGCCACGTTTTTAAATAGGTTTCTGATGCTGAGCTGACCTCTGGTATTGAATGGTCCATGTTTCCTTTCAATGGGAAGGCTGGTTTGTGCATTTTCAAAACCTGACAGTGTCACAAAGGAACTAAAGAATAGTTATTCTCTGAACCTTGAAAGTGACTTTTGTGTGGCATGCAGAAAAATAGGGTGAGCATTTACCTTGTGGAACATTTCAGTTTTCCACGACAAAGCTATGTTATAAAGTAACCATTTGTGTGTGTGTGTCTGTGTGTGTGTGTGTGTGTGTGTGAGAGAGAGAGAAAGAGAGAGAGAGAGAGAGAGAGAGAGAGAGAGAGAGAGAGAGAGAGAGAGAGAGAGAATTTCAGGAAAGTTAAATCCATATGCACTCTTAGAAGAGACACTTTATTATAACAAGAAAAATGTGTTGATCTAGAGTAGAGTGATTAGGCCATTTGTCAAAGAGAGTTACTGTTTCTGATAACATTTACAGGTCACACATACTTTTCAAATCTCAATAGAAGTAAGCTTGCTCAAATGGAACTTCCCCACCTGAACTGGTGAGATTGATTGTTAAAAGTAAAGAGTGAAATACTCTGAAATACTTTCTACCCTGACACTCCTGAAGGGGAAACACAAGATGGAATTTTCAAAAGAATATTATGTTCATTGAAAAGTTTTAGGAATGAGTATATTAACTTACTGATTTTTTTGAAAGCTAAGCATTATGCATCAGCTTCATGCAGATTTTATTACGAAAACAATAGTTTGACATAAGAACTGCCTTGGCAGTAAGATGAAAATTCTCTTGATCGCTATAGAAATTTGAAAATTCTACTCCATTAGGTTACTTAATATTTTATATAGGTCAAGTGGCATTGGATTATAATACATATTGTTTTAAATATATATGATGAAAATAAACCAATTTTACTTAATATTAAAGCAGACAAAATTCTTTTAAATGTTTATTTATTAAGGTATTATGCATATTTATTAATTGAACACACACATATGTATATATATACATAAACACCTGGTGTGTTTATGTATATTTAGACACCTAAACTACATCTCAGTTCTATTTTGATCTGACCTTTATTAAGAATCATTTTTCATTTTTATTCTATGCTAATTTTCAAAGTAAGAATACTTAAGAAAACAAAAATTTGATGGTTGAAAAGCAACATTTTTTCCATCAATTCATGAATATGAGTTACGGTGAAAAAGGAATATATAAATTATAAATTTCGGCAACATTAAGAAATTAAAAGAAATCAAAATATCACTATTTGAAGATGATATGATTGTATACTTAAGTGATCCCAAAAGTTCCACCAGAGAACTACAAAACCTGATAAACACCTTCAGCAAGTGGCTGGGTATAAAATTAACTCAAATAAATCAAGAGCCTTCCTCTACTCAAAAGAGAAACAAGTTGAGAAAGAAATTAGGGAAACAACAACTGTCATAATAGTCCCAAATAATATAAAATACCTCGGTGTGACTTTAACCAAGCAAGTGAAAGAACTGTATGATAAGAACTTCAAGTCTCTGAAGAAAGAAATTGAAGAAGACTTCAGAAGATGGAAAGATCTCCCATGCTCATGGATAGGCAGGATTAATAAAGTAAAAATAGCCATTTTACCAAAAGTGATCTATAGATTCAATGCAACCCCAATCAAAATTCCAACCCAATTTTTCAGAGAGCTGGACAGAACAATTTGCAAATTCATCTGGAATAACAAAAAACCCATGATAGCTAAAACTATCCTCAACAATAAAAGGACTTCTAGAGGAATCACTATCCCTGAACTCCAGCAGTACTACAGAGCAATGGTGATAAAAACCTGCATGGTATTGATACAGAGAGAGACAGCTATAGACCAGTGGAATAGAATTGAAGACCCAGACATGAACCCATACACCTATGGTCACTTGATTTTTGACAAAGGTGCCAAAACCATCCGATGGAAAGAAGATAGCAAATGGTGCTGGTTCAACTGGAGGTCAGCATGTAGAAGAATGCAGATGGACCCATTCTTGCCACCCTGTAAAAAGCGTAAGTCCAAGTGGATCAAGGACCTCCACATCAAACCAGATACACTCAAACTAATAGAAGAAAATGTGGGGAAGAACCTCAAACAAATGGGCACTGGAGAAAATTTCCTGAACAAAACACCAATCGCTTATGCTCTAAGATCAAGAATTGACAAACAGGATTTCATAAAACTGCAAAGCTTCTGTAAGCCAAAGGACACTGTTGTTAGGACAAAACGGCAACCAACAGACTGGGAAAAGACCTTTACCGATCCTACAACTGATAGAGGGCTTATATCCAAAATATACAAAGAACTCAAGAAGTTAGACTGAAGGGAGACAAATAACCCTATCCAAAAATGGGATTCAGAGATAAACAAAGAATTCACAGCTGAGGAATGCTGAATGGCTGACAAACACCTAAAGAAATGTTCAACATCTTTAGTCATACGGGAAATGCAAATCAAAACAACCCTGAGATTCTACCTCACACCAGTCAGAATGGCTAACTAAGATAAAAAAACTCACGTGACAGCAGTTGCTGGCAAGGATATGGAGAAAGAGGAACACTCCTCCATTGTTGGTGGGGTTGCAGACTGGTACAACCATTCTGGAAATCAGTCTGGAGGTTCCTCAGAAAATTGGACATTGAACTACCTGAGGATCCAGCTATACGTCTCTTGGGCATATACCCAAAAGATGCCCCAACATATAACAAAGACACATGCTCCACTATGTTCATAGCAGCCTTATCTATAATAGCCAGAAGCTGGAAAGAACCCAGATGCCCTTCAACAGAGGAATGGATACAGAAAATGTGGTACATCTACACAATGGAATATTACTCAGCTATCAAAAACAATGACTTTATGAAATTCATAGGCAAATGGATGGAAGACTAAAATACCCTGAGTGAGGTAACCCAATCACAGAAAAACAAACATAGTATGCACTCATTGATAAGTGGATATTAGCCCAAATGCTCGAATTACCTTAAATGCACAGAACACATGAAACTCAAGAAGGATGACCAAAATGAAAATGCTTCACTCCTTCTTTAAAAGGGGAACAAGAAAACCCTTGGGAGGGAATAGGGACGCAAAGTTTAGAACAGAGGCAGAAGGAACACCCATTCAGAGCCTGCCCCACATGTGGCCCATACATATACAGCCACCAAACTAGATAAGATGGATGAAGCAAAGAAGTGCATGCTGACAGGAACCGGATGTAGATCTCTGCTGAGCGACACAGCCAGAATACAGCAAATACAGAGGCGAATGCCAGTAGCAAACCACTGAACTGAGAATGGGACCCCCAGTGAAGGAATCAGAGAAAGGACTGGAAGAGTTTGAAGGGGCTCGAGACCCCATATGAACAACAATGCCAAGCAACCAGAGCTTCCAGGGACTAAGCCACTACCTAAAGACTATACATGGACTGACCCTGGACTCTGACCTCATAAGTAGCAATGAATATCCTAGTAAGAGCACCAGTGGAAGGGGAAGCCCTTGGTCCTGCCAAGACTGAATCCCCAGTGAACGTGATTGTTGGGGGGAGGGCGGTAATGGGGGTAGGATTGGGAGGGAAACACACATATAGAAGGGGAGAGGGAGGCATTAGGGGGATGTTGGCCTGGAAACCGGGAAAGGGAATAACAATCGAAATGTAAATAAAAAATACCCAAGTTAATAAACATGGAGACAAAAAAGAAACTAAAATTCACTTATAACCGGAAAAGAAAATGCTTGATTCAGCAGCTCATGTACTAAAATTAAACAAAAAAAAATGACTAGAATGGCTCTCTTACAAGGATGGCACAAAAATTTATGAAGCATTCTATATTTTGGAAAAATATAGAGGGAATGTATTATTCAAAATAATTCTTCTATTCAAAATAAATTTAGATTAAAATTCACCTAAATTGGTTGTTTTCAACTTTCTTAATGCTGCAGCCCTTTAATACAATTCCTCATGTTATGGTGACCCCCCATTCATAAAATATTTTTTGTTACTATTCATAACTGTAACTTTTCTATGGTTATAAATCATAATATATATATCGCACATGCAGGATATCTAATATGTGATCCTTTTTAAAGGATTGTTTAATCCCCAAAGGGATCAAAATGCACATCCTTTACAAACCATACAATCATAATACAGGACACTTTTAGGAAAATTTAACTTTAATAATGATAATTTGTAACATATTAAAATATCTCATATATATGTTAAAATTAATTTCATATACTTTTCTCATAAAAATGGACTGATTTCCAACCGATGTGTGATTTCATGTAAATTTAAGTGAAGAGAACCTGTAACTTGTCTCTGATTCTTTTACCATTTAAAAACTATGGTGGTAATATTTTTTCTTTTTTAATTACACTAAATCTAGCTTGAAGAGTTCTATCGCATATGTCTCTCTCTCTCTCTCTCTCTCTCTCTCTCTCTCTCTCTCTCCCTCCCTCCCTCCCTCTCTCTCTCTCTATATATATATATGTATACATAATGTTACATAATTTTAAAAAATAATTATTTTCTTAGTATAGTATCATAGAAATAGAAAACTCATATATCACATCAAATTTAAACTACTAACAAATTTGACTCATAGGTGGAAAATGTTCCTATAGAGAGTAGACATACAGTAATACTTGCTTTAAATAAACACAATAAGCTAAGCCAAACATGATATAAAGAATATAGATGCCATCAGGAATATAGATTAGAGTCTTGTTAGTAAGTTTGAAAAGCCCATATTCTTTCCAAGCTGTTCAGGTTTTATTATTTATAACGGGCCAGTGACATTAAAATGGCATGGAATGTGAAGATTCCAGACATTAATCAGGTAATTGGAGACATTCTCAATTCATTTCAACTACATTAGTCCACATACTTTTCTGTTACGATTATGAAATCCATCAGTGTTGTTCATTCAGCATCTCCAGGGCTTGCCTTAGAGGGTTGTGAAGGAATTGTCCTCTAAGTGATCCTGTGAGAGTTACTGGTTTCAATATGTAATATTTCTGACAAATGAACTGTTGGTCGGTGCAAATTTGTTACTTGTAGTCAGAAGTGTCAAGAAATTCTAATTTATCATATTTTATTTTTCATTAGTCTGATGATTTAATGTAGGCCTTTTAAGTTAAGGAGATTATTTTTTTCTTTGTGTAGTGGTAGCTACTATCAAACTTCTATTCTTAATTCTCTTGGATTATGCATAGCTTTGTTATTAAGAAAAATAGTATCAGTGACAGTACCCTGTTTAATAAATTGAACACATAAATAAAGGCAAGGCATTAAAAATGAAATTATTATAATAGATCCTACCCTTTAAGGATTCAGGAAAGCATGTTGGAACTGATTCTCAAGGAAACACAGTTATACAAATCAGTCGATAAAACACATAATTCTTAATAATTCACATATGCAGTAATTTTTCATGTTTGTGTATGAACTGAAATAGTTGTAATCATGACAGTTGAAAAATAAATTAAGAATATATCCTATGTCTACAGACATGAATAAATTTAACCTATGTAAATTTTTTTCTTTTGCTTATCTCTTCAGCAAAGTTTCCTAATCCTTAAATCCAAGTGCTTAATATGAATTATATGTGTCAATTTTTCAATATTAACATTTCATGTCTCCTAGTTTTCTAAAAATGAGTTCTCTCTTGATATAAATATTGTTTCTTTAAAGCAGCAGTGAGCTTTTTGTTTTCTGCAATTATGAAATTAATGCTAAAATTATTAAACAATTTGATTTTTAAAAAGCTTGGGTTTCGTATGATTTTAAATATATTTCTTTGTTTTATTTCCCTATGTGTGGATATTTATCTGCAATTATGGGCACATATATAGCTTGCCAAAGAGGGTCAGCACTGGGTATAGGAAACTCTGAGACTGTATTTACAAAGAATTGTGCACCAACACGTGATGTTAGGAATTGCATCCAGGTCCTTGGGTATAATGATTAAGCCTCTTTCTGCTCAGTCATCTCTCCAGTCTTTCAAAACTTTGGGTTTTTCTTATTACCTTTGTGGTTAACTGCTTTGTTCAACAAGTGTCAAATTAAAGTTTTACTGTGTGATTTTCCAGCTTATAACATTGTTATGTTCATGCAATATACTGCTAAAGTATTATAAATTATAAATAAATAATTAAATATTAGGATTGCTGTATATGTCAGATTGTGAAATAGGAACTTTTATGTTAACATAGTTTATTAAAATTCTAGTGCGCAAGAAGTAGCAAGGATGGAGACTGTATGGTGGATTCTATTCCAGTGATAAACAGAGAGTGAAATGTACTGGAGAAAAAGGAGTTCCTAAGGGATATATGCCATTGAAGTGACAGAAACATGTGAGCGGGTTATTCTTTGATAACGCCATCCACTAACTTTGCATATATACGTCCTTTAAAGGATAGCACTAAATTGTCTTTATCTGATTTGTATGTAATGCTAATATATCAACAATATAACGATTACTATCTGTCATGTAAAGCTATGTTATGTTACTATATGTTATGTTACGTTTTTAATTTTTTTCAACACACAAAAGCAGGAAACAAGTGCTAGAATTCTTTCATCTTAACTACTTTAAAATTATTGTGACAATTATAAATTCAGATAGTCAATTTTCTTTAGTGATACAATATGTCAAAATACATATTCATAATATGTATTTACTATCAAGAAAAGCATTAAGGCTTAAAAAGTATGTTGATGACATAAAAAGGTAGAAGGAAAATATGCTGTTCAATGTTCAAATGATTATCCCAAAAGCAGCAATGTGCTCATGCTATGACTGATACAGTTGAAATTAACAAGTAATGAGAAAAATGCAGTGTTAGTAAAAAGAAATGCCAAATCTCACCTATTTGAATATTCCATAAAAATACTATGTATTAAGAATTACAATTAGTTATTCCATGTGAAAATTTTAGTGTAAACAAAATGAGATTGAAATTAAATTAAGAATAGGCATGGCTATAAAAACACTTTTTATAAAATTACAATTCGTTATGCATGCAAATTGGTCTTAAATGAGAAATTAACTTTATATGCAGTTGTGTTGCTACATATGTTCCATGGAACTTCATTTTGTGGTGGCCCACTGGCATAATTGTCATACTTCCTCTGAATATTACCATCATGGAAATAGGTAATCTTTGAAATTAAATACTGTGCTACTTCCTTCATGTTAATTTAACCCACTGTGTGCCATTCTTTTTAAAAGAATCTTCAAGTTTGACCTGAAAATAAGAGGCGAGTCTAAGGTTCTGACATTAAGGATGATCTCCTTGTAACTATTTTAGATATAGTACAATATTTTTCATCCAAATGTACAGTTCAATAGGACAATGCCTTTTTCTAACAGAAAAACAATAGTTTATTCTGTGTCATTAGAAAAAAAAATTATGTTGTGATCTTAAAAATGTAGTGGATGTAATGGCAAATCCAGCTATCCTAAACTAAAGGCGTTAGAGCTCAGACTCTCTTGACGATGGTCTGTTACGCCAAACCTGACTTATTGCTAAGATATCATGTTTCAATCACAGTCAGGAGGAAAAAGAAAAAGCAATGGGTGATGATGTAGAGGAGTCCACATTTGCTTGCTTCTGATTTTGAATACTTGCTGGAGTGCCACGATAGAACTAACTTACTGTCTCATTGTTTCTGACAGTAGTGCAGTCGGTTTGGGCAAAAGTATACAAAAAAGTACAGGAGAATCAAGCATCAGAGAATGCATTCAAAAAGCTCAAGACAGCTGAAATTCAATGCTGAATTCATAAACTTAATACACCCAAAATAATCCTGTCTAGATGGTGATGCAGCATTATGACTGATGGGCGGGCTAGCAATGGATTAGACTGGGGAAATGAGAATTGTGGCAGTTCTGTTTTGACAATGTATTCTCCTTAATTGACACAGTTACCACATGCTACCACTGTCTGCTATTGAATAGGTTTTAAAGAGTTCTCTAGCTGATAGTTCTGCCTCTAGAAAAATCAGAGAGACTGCAAAATGTTGCTTCTGTGTTTGCTGCCTGCTTTACAAGTGTATTACAATTTTGAATAATTTGGGACTGATCTTCATTTTGATGGAGTGCTGGGTGGTATGATTATAAAATCCATTTAGAATATTCAGACTTCTGGAAGAGTTTTATGGATCATGAGTTTGGATAGAAATTATTCCCCAGAGAATGTTACCTTTAATTTAGTGATCAAACTAGCATCTGATTTATTTTTGAAGCCTTTACCATTACCAGAATGAAATATTTTAATAATCAGAGTTTTCATGGCTATTTTATTGCATTTAATATATTTGGTTCAAAGGTCAATTTTTATAGCTTTGGAATTACAATAGAGTTATATAACTGTCAGTGAGTGTATGTTAAAGGTCTGAGAAAAATCACCGGATATTTACAATACTTTGCTGAAATACTACTTATTATGAATGAAATTAATTAATTTTCTATTTTGAGGTCCATCAGTATTGTCTCAAGTATGTTTTTTTTCTTGAGAACATGTTATATATGTTTCATGATTCAAACTGCATATTTCTATGAAAAATTTTACTATCCCCCCTAACCCATTCCTTTCTGAAAAAGAAAGTTCCTTCATACATCTTAGAGTCTTACAATACCCTGGTGCTGGGAGGCAAAACATCAGTTTGAACTCATTCTCCCACAGCTCTGCTACTACACATAATACTAAACACATCCCTATGTTTGTGATAAAAAAATGTAAGAATAATTGTTTGCAATAAGGGTCTGGTTTAGAGAACTTAAAGGAAAGTTAAAACCTTTCTACATGGGAAGTTTGGTGTATTATCCTTCCATGATCCCAGTGAATTTATATTTTTCTATCGAAGAAGTGAAACAGTGCTAAATAAGATGCCAGTGAGTTAAAGAATTATTTGTATGTGCCCTCTTGTGAATCTGAGTGATGTATTTCATTTTCTTAACCCATATAGTGTAAGAGTATCATATTGAATTTGCCTCTTTTTTTTTAATTTTATTTTATTTTTTTTATGTTTTTTTTTATTAACTTGAGTATTTCTTATATACATTTCGAGTGTTATTCCCTTTCCCGGTTTCCGGGCAAACATCCCCCTCCCCCCTCCCCTTCCTTATGGGTGTTCCCCTCCCAGCCCTCCCCCCATTGCCGCCCTCCCCCCATAGACTAGTTCACTGGGGGTTCAGTCTTAGCAGGACCCAGGGCTTCCCCTACCACTGGTGCTCTTACTAGGGTACTCATTGCTACCTATGGGGTCAGAGTCCAGGGTCAGTCCATGTATAGTCTTTAGGTAGTGGCTTAGTCCCTGGAAGCTCTGGTTGCTTGGCATTGTTGTACTTTTGGGGTCTCGAGCCCCTTCAAGCTCTTCCAGTTCTTTCTCTGATTCCTTCAATAGGGGACCTATTCTCAGTTCAGTGGTTTGCTGCTGGCATTCGCCTCTATATTTGCTGTATTCTGGCTGTGCCTCTCAGGAGCGATCTACATCCGACTCCTGTCGGTCTGCACTTCTTTGCTTCATCCATCTTGTCTAATTGGGTGGCTGTATATGTATGGGCCACATGTGGGGCAGGCTCTGAATGGGTGTTCCTTCAGTCTCTGTTTTAATCTTTGCCCCTCCCTTCCCTGACAAGGGTATTCTTTTTCCTCATTTAAAGAAGGAGTGAAGCATTCACATTTTGATCATCCGTCTTGAGTTTCGTTTGTTCTAGGGATCTAGGGTAATTCAAGCATTTGGGCTAATAGCCACTTATCAATGAGTGCATACCATGTATGTCTTTCTGTGATTGGGTTAGCTCACTCAGGATGATATTTTCCAGTTCCAACCATTTGCCTACGAATTTCATAAACTCGTTGTTTTTGATAGCTGAGTAATATTCCATTGTGTAGATGTACCACATTTTCTGTATCCATTCCTCTGTTGAAGGGCATCTGGGTTCTTTCCATTTTCTGGCTATTATAAATAAGGCTGCGATGAACATAGTGGAGCACGTGTCTCTTTTATATGTTGAGGCATCTTTTGGGTATATGCCCAAGAGAGGTATAGCTGGATCCTCAGGCAGTTCAATGTCCAATTTTCTGAGGAACCTCCAGACTGATTTCCAGAATGGTTTTACCAGTCTGCAATCCCACCAACAATGGAGGAGTGTTCCTCTTTCTCCACATCCTCGCCAGCATCTGCTGTCACCTGAGTTTTTGATCTTAGCCAATCGCACTGGTGTGAGGTGAAATCTCAGGGTTGTTTTGATTTGCATTTCCCTTATGACTAAAGATGTTGAACATTTCTTTAGGTGTTTCTCAGCCATTCGGCATTCCTCAGCTGTGAATTCTTTGTTTAGCTCTGAACCCCATTTTTTAATAGGGTTATTTGTTTCCCTGCGGTCTAACTTCTTGAGTTCTTTGTATATTTTGGATATAAGGCCTCTATCTGTTGTAGGATTGGTAAAGATCTTTTCCCAATCTGTTGGTTGCCGTTTTGTCCTAACCACAGTGTCCTTTGCCTTACAGAAGCTTTGCAGTTTTATGAGATCCCATTTGTCGATTCTTGATCTTAGAGCATAAGCCATTGGTGTTTTGTTCAGGAAATTTTTTCCAGTGCCCATGTGTTCCAGATGCTTCCCTAGTTTTTCTTCTATTAGTTTGAGTGTGTCTGGTTTGATGTGGAGGTCCTTGATCCACTTGGACTTAAGCTTTGTACAGGGTGATAAGCATGGATCGATCTGCATTCTTCTACATGTTGCCCTCCAGTTGAACCAGCACCATTTGCTGAAAATGCTATCTTTTTTCCATTGGATGGTTTTGGCTCCTTTGTCAAAAATCAAGTGACCATAGGTGTGTGGGTTCATTTCTGGGTCTTCAATTCTATTCCATTGGTCTATCTGTCTGTCTCTGTACCAATACCATGCAGTTTTTATCACTATTGCTCTGTAATACTGCTTGAGTTCAGGGATAGTGATTCCCCCTGAAGTCCTTTTATTGTTGAGGATAGCTTTAGCTATCCTGGGTTTTTTGTTATTCCAGATGAATTTGCAAATTGTTCTGTCTAACTCTTTGAAGAATTGGATTGGTATTTTGATGGGGATTGCATTGAATCTGTAGATTGCTTTTGGTAAAATGGCCATTTTTACTATATTAATCCTGCCAATCCATGAGCATGGGAGATCTTTCCATCTTCTGAGGTCTTCTTCAATTTCTTTCCTCAGTGTCTTGAAGTTCTTATTGTAAAGATCTTTTACTTGCTTGGTTAAAGTCACACCGAGGTACTTTATATTATTTGGGTCTATTATGAAGGGTGTCGTTTCCCTAATTTCTTTCTCGGCTTGTTTCTCTTTTGTATAGAGGAAGGCAACTGATTTATTTGAGTTAATTTTATACCCAGGCAATTTGCTGAAGTTGTTTATCAGCTTTAGTAGTTCTCTGATGGAACTTTTGGGATCACTTAAATATACTATCATGTCATCTGCAAATAGTGATATTTTGACCTCTTCTTTTCCGATCTGTATCCCTTTGATCTCCTTTTGTTGTCTGATTGCTCTGGCTAGAACTTCAAGAACTATATTGAATAAGTAGGGAGAGAGTGGGCAGCCTTGTCTAGTCCCTGATTTTAGTGGGATTGCTTCAAGTTTCTCTCCATTTAGTTTAATGTTAGCAACTGGTTTGCTGTATATGGCTTTTACTATGTTTAGGTATGGGCCTTGAATTCCTATTCTTTCCAGGACTTTTATAATGAAGGGGTGTTGAATTTTGTCAAATGCTTTCTCAGCATCTAATGAAATGATCATGTGGTTCAGTCTTTCAGTTTGTTTATATAATGGATCACGTTGATGGTTTTCCGTATATTAAACCATCCCTGCATGCCTGGGATGAAGCCTACTTGATCATGGTGGATGATTGTTTTGATGTGCTCTTGAATTCGGTTTGCCAGAATTTTATTGAGTATTTTTGCGTCGATATTCATAAGGGAAATTGGTCTGAAGTTCTCTTTCTTTGTTGTGTCTTTGTGTGGTTTAGGTATAAGAGTAATAGTGGCTTCGTAGAAGGAATTCGGTAGGGCTCCATCTGTTTCAATTTTGTGGAATAGTTTGGATAATATTGGTAGGAGGTCTTCTATGAAGGTTTGATAGAATTCTGCACTAAACCCGTCTGGACCTGGGCTCTTTTTGGTTGGGAGACCTTTAATGACTGCTTCTATTTCCTTAGGAGTTATGGGGTTGTTTAACTGGTTTATCTGTTCCTGATTTAACTTCGATACCTGGTATCTGTCTAGGAAATTGTCCATTTCCTGAAGATTTTCAAATTTTGTTGAATATATGTTTTTATAGTAAGATCTGATGATTTTTTGAATTTCCTCCGAATCTGTAGTTATGTCTCCCTTTTCATTTCTGATTTTGTTAATTTGGACACACTCTCTGTGTCCTCTCGTTAGTCTGGCTAAGGGTTTATCTATCTTGTTGATTTTCTCAAAGAACCAACTTTTGGTTCTGTTGATTCTTTCTATGGTCCTTTTTGTTTCTACTTGGTTGATTTCAGCTCTGAGTTTGATTATTTCCTGCCTTCTACTCCTCCTGGGTGTATTTGCTTCTTTTTGTTCTAGAGCTTTTAGGTGTGCTGTCAAGCTGCTGACATATGCTCTTTCCTGTTTCTTTCTGCAGGCACTCAGCGCTATGAGTTTTCCTCTTAGCACAGCTTTCATTGTGTCCCATAAGTTTGAGTATGTTGTATCTTCATTTTCATTAAATTCTAAAAAGTTTTTAATTTCTTTCTTTATTTCTTCCTTGACCAGGTTATCATTGAGTAGAGCATTGTTCAATTTCCACATATATGTGGGCATTCTTCCCTTATTGTTATGAAGACCAGTTTTATGCCGTGGTGGTCCAATAGCACGCATGGGATTATTTCTATCTTCCTGTACCTGTTGAGGCCCGTTTTTTGACCAATTATATGGTCAATTTTGGAGAAAGTACCATGAGGAGCTGAGAAGAAGATATATCCTTTTGCTTTAGGATAGAATGTTCTATAAATATCCGTTAAGTCCATTTGGCTCATGACTTCTCTTAGTCTGTCGACATCACTGTTTAATTTCTGTTTCCATGATCTGTCCATTGATGAGAGTGGGGTGTTGAAATCTCCCACTATTATTGTGTGAGGTGCAATGTGTGTTTTGAGCTTTAGTAAGGTTTCTTTTACGTATGTAGGTGCCCTTGTATTTGGGGCATAGATATTTAGGATTGAGAGTTCATCTTGGTTGATTTTTCCTTTGATGAATATGAAGTGTCCTTCCTTATCTTTTTTGATGACTTTTAGTTGGAAATTGATTTTATTTGATATTAGAATGGCTACTCCAGCTTGCTTCTTCTGACCATTTGCTTGGAAAATTGTTTTCCAGCCTTTCACTCTGAGGTAGTTTCTGTCTTTGTCTCTGGGGTGTGTTTCCTGTAGGCAGCAGAATGCAGGGTCCTCGTTGCGTATCCAGTTTGTTAATCTATGTCTTTTTATTGGGGAGTTGAGGCCATTGATATTGAGAGATATTAAGGAATAGTGATTATTGCTTCCCGTTATATTCATATTTGGATGTGAGGTTATGTTTGTGTGCTTTCATTCTCTTTGTTTTGTTGCCAAGACGATTAGTTTCTTGCTTCTTCTAGGGTATAGCTTGCCTCCTTATGTTGGGCTTTACCATTTATTATCCTTTGTAGTGCTGGATTTGTAGAAAGATATTGTGTAAATTTGGTTTTGTCATGGAATATCTTGGTTTCTCCATCAATGTTAATTGAGAGTTTTGCTGGATACAGTAATCTGGGCTGGCATTTGTGTTCTCTTAGGGTCTGTATAACATCAGTCCAGGATCTTCTGGCCTTCATAGTTTCTGGCGAGAAGTCTGGTGTGATTCTGATAGGTCTGCCTTTATATGTTACTTGACCTTTTTCCCTGACTGCTTTTAATATTCTTTCTTTATTTTGTGCGTTTTGTGTTTTGACTATTATGTGACGGGAGGTGTTTCTTTTCTGGTCCAATCTATTTGGAGTTCTGTAGGCTTCTTGTATGCCTATGGGTATCTCTTTTTTTAGGTTAGGGAAGTTTTCTTCTATGATTTTGTTGAAGATATTTTCTGGTCCTTTGAGCTGGGAGTCTTCACTCTCTTCTATACCTATTATCCTTAGGTTTGATCTTCTCATTGAGTCCTGGATTTCCTGTATGTTTTGGACCAGTAGCTTTTTCTGCTTTACATTATCTTTGACAGTTGAGTCAATGATTTCTATGGAATCTTCTGCTCCTGAGATTCTCTCTTCCATCTCTTGTATTCTGTTGGTGAAGCTTGTATCTACAGCTCCTTGTCTCTTCTTTTGGTTTTCTATATCCAGGGTTGTTTCCATGTGTTCTTTCTTGATTGCTTCTATTTCCATTTTTAATTCCTTCAACTGTTTGATTGTGTTTTCCTGGAATTCTTTCAGGGATTTTTGCGATTCCTCTCTGTAGGCTTTTACTTGTTTATTAATGTTTTCCTGTGCTTCCCTAAGTGTGTTCATGTCTTTCTTGAAGTCCTCCAGCATCATGATCAAATATGATTTTGAAACTAGATCTTGCTTTTCTGGTGTGTTTGGATATTCCATGTTTCTTTTGGTGGGAGAATTGGGCTCCGATGATGGCATGTAGTCTTGGTTTCTGTTGCTTGGGTTCCTGCGCTTGCCTCTCGCCATCAGATTATCTCTAGTGTTACTTTGTTCTGCTATTTCTGACAGTGGCTAGACTGTCCTATAAGCCTGTGTGTCAGGAGTGCTGTAGACCTGTTTTCCTCTCTTTCAGTCAGTTATGGGGACAGTGTGTTCTGCTTTCGGGCGTGTAGTTTTTCCTCTCTACAGGTCTTCAGCTGTTCCTGTGGGCCTGTGTCTTGAGTTCACCAGGCAGCTTTCTTGCAGCAGAAAATTTGGTCTTACCTGTGGTCCCGAGGCTCAGGTTCGCTCGTGGGGTGCTGCCCAGGGGCTCTCTGCAGCGGCAGCAACCAGGAAGACCTGTGCCGCCCCTTCCGGGAGCTTCAGTGCACCAGGGTT
This sequence comes from Rattus norvegicus, assembly GCF_021556685.1. NCBI lineage: Eukaryota > Metazoa > Chordata > Mammalia > Rodentia > Muridae > Rattus > Rattus norvegicus. Next base: position 71,200,456 of record NC_141548.1, read on the forward strand.
CCAGATGGTCTTTGGCTTTTTCCTCTGGCGTCCGAGATGTGTGTGCAGGGAGCAGTCTCTTCTGGTTTCCCAGGCTTGTCTGCCTCTCTGAAGGTTTAGCTCTCCCTCCCACGGGATTTGGGTGCAGAGAACTGTTTATCCGGTCTGTTTCCTTCAGGGTCTGGAGGTGTCTCTGGCAGGGGTCCTGCCGCTCCTGGGCCCTACCCCACGGGAGCCCAGAGGCCTTATACAGTTTCCTCTTGGGCCAGGGATGTGGGCAGGGGTGAGCAGTGTTGGTGTTCTCTTCCGCTCTGCAGCCTCAGGAGTGCCCACCTGACCAGGGGGTTGGGTGTCTCTCTCACCTGGTCTGGGAGCAGAGAGCTGCTGCGTGCCGGGATCCGTGGGTGTGGGACTTCCTGTAAACACAGAATGTGCCCGGTCCTAGAGAAATTCTGCTTCCGTGTGTCCCAAGCTCACCAGGCAGCTTTCTTGCAGCAGAAAATTTGGTCTTACCTGTGGTCCCGAGTCTCAGGTTCGCCCGTGGGGTGCTGCCCAGGGGTTCTCTGCAGCGGCAGCAACCAGGAAGACCTGTGCCGCCCCTTCCGGGAGCTTCAGTGCACCAGGGTTCCAGATGGTCTTTGGCTTTTTCCTCTGGCGTCCGAGATGTGTGTGCAGGGAGCAGTCTCTTCTGGTTTCCCAGGCTTGTCTGCCTCTCTGAAGGTTTAGCTCTCCCTCCCACGGGATTTGGGTGCAGAGAACTGTTTATCCGGTCTGTTTCCTTCAGGGTCTGGAGGTGTCTCTGGCAGGGGTCCTGCCGCTCCTGGGCCCTACCCCACGGGAGCCCAGAGGCCTTATACAGTTTCCTCTTGGGCCAGGGATGTGGGCAGGGGTGAGCAGTGTTGGTGGTCTCTTCCGCTCTGCAGCCTCAGGAGTGCCCACCTGACCAGGCGGTTGGGTCTCTCTCTCACCGGGTCTGGGAGCAGAGAGCCCGAATTTGCCTCTTTTTTGAATCGCAGACTTCTCTTTGTGCTAAAGACTCTACTAATTGTTTTCTTAAGAATTTGCAAATTCTTCGTTTGTTACTTTACTCATTCCCGTGACAATATAACTTGGAAAATAAGTCACTAATTTTGGCTCTTGATTTGAAACCTGTGAATGGGAGCATCCAGCTGGCTTGTGAGAGTAAGTGACCTGTTTTGTTCCCTTTATAATTGATCAGACTGTAGAGAACTTAACTGTCACCAGAGTGAATAACACAGACAGAGCAATGTCTTCTAACTAGGCCATATATTCAAAAGTGACCCAACCTTTTAAACATTGTTATAATCTGAGCATCAAGTATTTAAACATATGCTCTGTGATGGGGATGGGGTGGGATTTCTCATTCACACCATTCATTAATCTAAAAGTAATCATACATCAATAATTCTACTTCACAAGTCATGTCAACTAAAATATAAGCTCAACCAAGTTAAAATCTGTAACTCGGTAAGATAAATTTAAGTGTGTAGGCGAGCACATTATTTATAGGCAAGCCATATTTATTTGAATAAAAATGAAATAAAATATGTTAAGTTTAATAACTATATTTATTACTATAATTGTCAGAGTAGATGAGAACTTGTTGAACTTCATCAGTTAGAATTTGACTATACAGATCTTACCTTCAAAGGGGGTTTCAAAAGAAATTTCATTTTCTAATAAGTTTAGGTCATTCTAATATCCAGTCATTATTTTTTGTGTGTTTGTTTACTGCTGACTAGTTCTCTCTGATTATCTTTTGAAGACATGGATTTTCCTTAGAGGACATTGAAAACTATCCCTTTGATTATTAAAGAAAAGCAGCAAACTTTTGGTGTTTTAGCACTTCAAAGTTAGTCTTTAGATGATATTTCTTTAGTTTCGCTGCTAGGCTTGAATGCTACATATTTTCAATCATATTGTGGATTCAAATGAATCAAAGGCTTGATTTCTATTTATCATAAATAGCTTTCATTTTTATTTAGGATATCATTACTTTTCAACTTGATAGTGAGGAAGGTTATTTTGTTATTTCTTTCTCTTGGAGTCATGGATATCTAGCTTCAAATAGACTTTCTTGAAATTAAATATTTCAATTTGCAATTATAAGATTTTTATATTATTCAATTCTTTCAGAAAACTCCATAGTTTAGACAATTGCTTTAATAAATACTAGTTAGCAAATGAGGCATGTATTTAGATAGCTTAGATATTTTAAGTGTTTAGAGTAAATATGAAAATATATTCTCTTAAAAAAACAAAGAAAAATAAATATTTAGTGTTATTTTCTATATCTTATCTTGTGAGTAGAAAGATAGAAATGGTAGAAAGCAAAAGAAAGAAAGAGATGCAGAAATAATGAGCAATGTGGAAAGGAAGATATTAGAGAAGAGGAGAAGTTGAGGGAGAAGAAAGTAAATTGAAAAGGTAGTGAACAAGGACAAGAGGTAAAAGCCATAAGGTCTGGTCACCTAACACAAACACTTTATGATAAGCTTCTTAGAGAATAAGCTATGTATTCTTTGTAAAGAACTTAATATACCCAAAAATATTAATGGTGACTTACAATCTCTCTCTTGTTCATAAAACTATCATCTTTAAAAGACTTTTAGTTTTATTTTTTATTAATACAGGCATATATATATATATACACTATCACTTGTTAATAATATGTTTGATTTATTATTTCAGGCAAGATCTTGTGTAACTATAGTTAGCATTGATCTACAGATCCTCCTTCAGCCTCTTAAGTGCTGGGATGTAAGGAATGGAATGCCTTGCGTTGTGTTTTAATTTACTTTATATCACATGAGAAAAATGTCTTATTTGATTTCGAAACAGACTCCCTGAGGATCTACGACCTACAAAAATACTACTGTATGTTTAAGGAGTGAACATATTAAGGAGTGAAAATATTTCAAGTGAATATGTCTATTTAAATATGCAAATAAATATATTATATTAAAAATGTGCTCCATAATTTCAAAAAAGTAATTACATTTTGCCAAATATTGTAGTAAGCCAAAAATCTATTTTTAGTCATGTCAGCATTATTAAAATGGTTACTTAGTATATTTTAATACACATTCATTGTCAAAAAATGCTTGTGAAGAGATAGCATCGTTTTCAAAGATAAGTAAGATTCACTCTAATGACAAAGCTAAGTTCACCAGCTGATGACTTATCAATGATTATATAAAGATAGAAAATATAATCAATTATAGATTCTAAGGAAGTGAGTGAGTATCTATAAAATTAAAAACATATTAGGGATGAATGATATGATGAATTCTGAAAGAGTATCAAGGTCCCTCACATACACAGGGGAGGAAAAGCTTGTTTAAGGTAGAGCAAGTAGTAACTCAAATGAAATTGAGAAAAGGAAACTATGAAATTATCAGTGAAAAGTCAGCAGGCCTTATACTGAAAACAAGAAATTCATAGAGATTGATGACAGGCAAGCAGTGAAGGACAACAGAATAAGATCTTCAACATTTTCTTGTCGATGATCAAACAGGATTCATAATGAAACACAAAATGATTTTATTATTTTTTACATCAGGTAATCATAAAAAAGAAAAGGCCGGATTTTGGAAGATAATAGTCTCTACAATCTCTTTGGAAGTATTCTCTCATCTTCACCCAAAATATCTAAGATTTCATGCTATAATAATTTCAAATATATTCTAGTCCCATCCATTGGCCTGCAAAACTCACGATGTCCTTGATCTTAATGGCTGAGTTCTATTCCATTGTGTAAATGGACCCTAATTTCTTTATCCATTCTTCTGTCATGGGACATCTGGGTTGTTTCCAGCTTCTGGCTATCACAAGTAAGACCACTATGAACATAGTGGAACACATGCCCCTGTGTCACAGAGGGGCATCCTTTGGGTATATTCCAAAGAATGGTATTGCTGGGTATTTAGGTAGGTCTATTTCCAATTTCGCTGAGGAACCTCCAAATCGATCTCCAGACTCATTGTACCAGTTTGCAATCCCACCAGCAATACAGGAGTGTTCCTCTTTCTCCACATCCTTGTCAACATTTGTTGTCACCTGAGGTTTAGATCTTAGACATTATGATTGGTGTTAGGTGGAATCTCAGGGACTTTTTAAATTGTGTTTCTCTGACAAAGGACTTTGAACGTTTCTTTGGGTACTTCTCAGTCATTCTAGGTTCCTCTGTTGTGAGTGCTTTCTTTAGTTCTATACCCCATTTTTTGATTGGGTTGTTTGGTTCTTTTGGTGGTTAGCTTCTTGAGTTCTTTATATATTTTGGATATTAGCCCTCTATCGGACATGGGGTTAGGGAAGATTTTTCCCAGTCTATAAGTTGTTGATTTGTGTTATTAACCATGTCTTTGATCTTACAGAGTCTTTCCAGTTTCATAGGTCCCATTTCTCAATTCTTGATCTTAGAACAATAGTCATTACAGTTCTGTTTAGGAAATTTCCCTCTGTGCCAATGTGTTCAAGACTCTTTCCCATTTTCCACTTCTATTAGATTCAGTTTATCTGGATTTATGTTGAGATCCTTGACTCAACTAGACTTGAACTTTATGCAAGGTGACAAATATGGGTCTATTTTCATTTTTCTACATATAGACAGCCAGTTTGACCATCACCATTTATTGAAGATTCTTTCTTTTTTCCATTGAATATTTTTTTGGCTTCTTTTTAAAAGATCAGGTTGCATAAGTGTGTGGTTGTATTTCTCGGTCTTCAATTATATTCCATTGATCAACCTGTCTGTCTCTGTACCAGTACCATGCAGTTTTCGTGCATGGTATGTACTCACTAATATGTGGATATTAGCGAAAAAAATACAGAATACTTAGTCCACTGAACTCAAAAAGGTTAACAAGCTGAAGGGCCCAAGTAAGGGTGCCTCAGTCCCACTGGGAGGGAGAAGAATGGAACCACAGTGGGGAGGGAAGGAGGGACTGCAGAGGAAAAAGGTATGGGGGTGGAGAGGGGAACGTGATCTGGTATTGGGTGATAGAAAAGGACTGAAGACCTGATGGCCAGCAGAAAGAATGGAAAGAGGTGACCTCAGGAGGTAGGAGGTTGGGAGGACCCGCCAGATTGTACTAGAAACCTGTGAAGTGAGAGACTCTCAGGACTCAAATCGGGTGGGAACCTAGATGAAATGCCCAATAGGGGGGAGAACAATCATGTAGAGGCCACCTCCAGCAGAAAAACAGGGCATCAAAAGAGGGATGGGGTTCCTATCCCACAGTCAAAACCCTGACCAATTAATGTTCCTGTCTGAAAGAACTGCAGGGATGGAAATGGAGAAGAGCCTGAGGAAAAGAAGGTCCAGGGACAGAAAGGCCCGAATGGAGATCCGGCTTTAGCCGGGTGACAGAAGAAGGCCTGACACCATTGCTGAGGTTGTGGAGTGCTCAGGAAAAGGGACCTATTGTGAGTGCCCTTCAAAAGACCCAACAAGCAGCTGAGTCAGATGCAGACATTTGCACACAAGCAATCAATAGAAGCTGCCGACCCCTGTGGTTGAATTAGGGAAAAGCTGGAAGAAGATGAGAAGCGGGGGTAACCCTGTAAGTGGAGCAGCAGTCTCAATTAACTTGGATCTCTGAGATCTCTCAGACACTGGACCAACCAGGCAGCATACACCAGCTGAATGAGGCCCCCAACACATATACAGCAGAGAATTCTCAGATCTGGTTCCAGTCAGGGAAGATGCACCTAATCTTCAAGAGACTGGAGGCCCCAGGGAGTTTAGATGTCTGGAGGAATGTGTCATGTGAGGACACCATAGTGGAGACAGAGGGGGCAGGGAGAGATATGAGATGTGGCATAGTCGGGGATGGGCTGGGAAAGGATAAAATCTTGAGTGTGTAAAAATAAAATAAGATAAAATAAAATAAAATAAAAGCCTTATTCATTTTATTCTAACATATACTTTAAATTCTGAACTTCAGGACTCATTTCAAAATGGTAATTGTCACCTGAAAGCCATGTGTGTGATACTTAGGAGTGTCCTATGGCTTAGCTGAAATGTTGAAGAAAAGATTATGGATTCTATAACGTGTGTGTCTGTGTTTGCATGTGAGCCTGTCTCTGTGTTTTATAATCTCAAAAACTAACACTAAAAATCTATTTAATATGACAGTTTCGTGAATAGCAAAGAGAAGTTTTGGGTCTAATGTTCATATGTTTATGGGTATATTTGGGTGTGAGATTTTCAGGATATTAATTTAAGAATACAAAGAATAGACTTAAGAAATACAAGACATGGCGTTTACCGGAAGTCCCACACCCGCAGATCCCGGCCCGCAGCAGCTCTCTGCTCCCAAACCCCTTGGGAGAGAGACACAACCGCCTGGTCAGGTGGGCACTCCTGAGGCTGCAGAGCAGAGGAGACCACCAACACTGCCCACCCCTGCCCACATCCCTGGCTCAAGAGGCAACTGTATAAGGCCTCTGGGTTCCCGTAGGGGAGGGCCCAGGAGCAGCGGGACCCCTGCACCTGAGACACCACCGGAACCTGAAGGAAACAGACCGGATAAACAGTTCTCTGCACCCAAATCCCGTGGGAGGGAGAGCTAAACCTTCAGAGAGGCAGACAAGCCTGGGAAACCAGAAGAGACTGCACTCTGCGCACATCCAGACGCCAGAGGAAAACACCAAACGCTATCTGGAACCCTGGTGCACTGAAGCTCCCGGAAAGAGCGGCGCAGATCTTCCAGGTTGCTGCCACCGTGGAGAGGACTTAGGCAGTACCCCACGAGCAAACTTGAGCCTTGGAACCACAGGTAGGACCAACTTTTCTGCTGCAAGAGACCTGCCTGGTGAACTCCAGACACAGGCTCACAGGAACAGCTGAAGACCTGTACATAGGAAAAACTACATGCCCGAAAGCAGAACACTCTGTCCCCATAACTGGCTGAAAGAAAAAAGGAAAACAGGTCTACAGCACTTCTGACACACAGGCTTATAGGACAGTCTAGCCACTGTCAGAAATAGCAGAACAAAGTAACACTAGAGATAATCTGATGGCGAGAGGCAAGCGCAGGAACCCAAGCAACAGAAACCAAGACTACATGGCATCACCGGAGCCCAATTCTCCCACCAAAATAAACATGGAATATCCAAACACACCAGAAAAGCAAGATCTAGTTTCAAAATCATATTTGATCATGATGCTGGAGGACTTCAAGAAAGACATGAAGAACTCCCTTAGAGAACAAGTAGAAGCCTACAGAGAGGAATCGCAAAAATGCCTGAAAGAATTACAGGAAAACATAAATACACAAGTAGAAACCCATAGAGAGGAGACACAAAAATCACTGAAAGAATTCCAGGAAAACACAATCAAACAGTTGAAGGAATTAAAAACGGAAATAAAAGCAATCAAGAAAGAACACAAGGAAACAACCCTGGATATAGAAAATGAAAAGAAGAGACAAGGAGCTGTAGATACAAGCTTCACCAACAGAATACAAGAGATGGAAGAGAGAATCTCAGGAGCAGAAGATTCCATAGAAATCATTGACTCAACTGTCAAAGATAATGTAAAGCAGAAAAAGCTACTGGTCCCAAACATACAGGAAATCCAGGACTCAATGAGAAGATCAAACCTAAGGATAATAGGTATAGAAGAGAGTGAAGACTCCTAGCTCAAAGGACCAGGAAATATCTTCAACAGAATCATAGAAGAAAACTTCCCTAACCTAAAAAAAGAGATACCCATAGGCATACAAGAAGCCTACAGAACTCCAAATAGATTGGACCAGAAAAGAAACACCTCCCGTCACATAATAGTCAAAACACAAAACGCACAAAATAAAGAAAGAATATTAAAAGCAGTCAGGGAAAAAGGTCAAGTAACATATAAAGGCAGACCTATCAGAATCACACCAGACTTTTCGCCAGAAACTATGAAGGCCAGAAGATCCTGGACAGATGTCATGCAGACCCTAAGAGAACACAAATGCCAGCCCAGGTTACTGTATCATGCAAAACTCTCAATTAACATAGATGGAGAAACCAAGATATTCCATGACAAAACCAAATTTACACAATATCTTTCTACAAATCCAGCACTACAAAGAATAATAAAGGGTAAAGCCCAACATAAGGAGGCAAGCTATACCCTAGAAGAAACAAGAAACTAATCGTCTTGGCAACAAAACAAAGAGAAGAAAAGCACACAAACATAACCTCACATCCAAATATGAATATAACAGGAAGCAATAATCACTATTCCTTAATATCTCTCAACATCAATGGCCTCAACTCCCCAATAAAAAGACACAGATTAACAAACTGGATATGCAACAAGGACCCTGTATTCTGTTGCCTACAGGAAACACAACTCAGAGACACAGACACACACTACCTCAGAGTGAAAGGCTGGAAAACAACTTTCCAAGCAAATGGTCAGAAGAAGCAAGCTGGAGTAGCCATTCTAATATCAAATAAAATCAATTTTCAATTAAAAGTCATCAAAAAAGATAAGGAAGGACACTTCATATTCATCCAAGGAAAAATCCACCAAGATGAACTCTCAATCCTAAATATCTATGCCCCAAATACAAGGGCACCTACATATGTAAAAGAAACCTTACTAAAGCTCAAAACACACATTGCACCTCAAACAATAATAGTGGGAGATTTCAACACCCCACTCTCATCAATGGACAGATCATGGAAACAGAAATTAAACAGAGACGTAGACAGACTAAGAGAAGTCATGAGCCAAATGGACTTAACGGATATTTATAGAACATTCTATCCTAAAGCAAAAGGATATACCTTCTTCTCTGCTCCTCATGGTACTTTCTCCAAAATTGACCATATAGTTGGTCAAAGAACGGGCCCCAACAGGTACAGAAAGATAGAAATAATCCCATGCATGCTATCAGACCACCACCTAAAACTGGTCTTCAATAACAACAAGGGAAGAATGCCCACATATACGTGGAAATTGAACAATGCTCCACTCAATGATAACCTAGTCAAGGAAGAAATAAAGAAAGAAATTAAAAACTTTTTAGAATTTAATGAAAATGAAGGTACAACATACCCAAACTTATGGGACACAATGAAAGCTGTGCTAAGAGGAAAACTCATAGCGCTGTGTGCCTGCAGAAAGAAATCGGAAAGAGCATATGTCAGCAGCTTGACAGCACACCTAAAAGCTCTAGAACAAAAAGAAGCAAATACACCCAGGAGGAGTAGAAGGCAGGAAATAATCAAACTCAGAGCTGAAATCAACCAAGTAGAAACGAAAAGGACCATAGAATGAATCAACAGAACCAAAAGTTGGTTCTTTGAGAAAATGAAACAAGATAGATAGACCCTTAGCCAGACTAATGAGAGGATACAGAGAGTGTGTCCAAATTAACAAAATCAGAAATGAAAAGGGAGAAGACATAACTACAGATTCAGAGGAAATTCAAAAAATCATAAGATCTTACTATAAAAGCCTATATTCAACAAAACTTGAAAATCTAAAGGAAATGGACAATTTCCTAGACAAATAGCAGGTACTGAAGTTAAATCAGGAACAGATAAACCAGTTAAACAACCCCATAACTCCTAAGAAAATGAAGCAGTAATTAAAGGTCTCCCAACCAAAAAGAGCCCAGGTCCAGATGGGTTTAGTGCAGAATTCTATCAAACCTTCATAGAAGACCTCATACCAATATTATCCAAACTATTCCACAAAATTGAAACAGATGGAGCCCTACCGAATTCCTTCTATGAAGCCACAATTACTCTTATACCTAAACAACACAAAGACCCATCAAAGAAAGAGAACTTCAGACCAATTTCCCTTATGAATATCGACGGAAAAATACTTAATAAAATTCTGGCAAACCGAATCCAAGAGCACATCAAAACAATCATCCACCATGATCAAGTAGGCTTCATCCCAGGCATGCAGGGATGGTTTAATATATGGAAAACCATCAACGTGATCCATTATATAAACAAACTGAAAGAACAAAACCATATGATCATTTCATTAGATGCTGAGAAAGCATTTGACAAAATTCAACACCCCTTCATGATAAAAGTCCTGGAAAGAATAGGAATTCAAGGCCCATATCTAAACATAGTAAAAGCCATATACAGCAAACCAGTTGCTAACATTAAACTAAATGGAGAGAAACTTGAAGCAATCCCACTAAAATCAGGGACTAGACAAGGCTGCCCACTCTCTCCCTACTTATTCAATATAGTTCTTGAAGTTCTAGCCAGAGCAATCAGACAACAAAAGGAGGTCAAGGGGATACAGATCGGAAAAGAAGAAGTCAAAATATCACTATTTGCAGATGATATGATAGTTTATTTAAGTGATCCCAAAAGTTCCACCAGAGAACTACTAAAGCTGATAAACAACTTCAGCAAAGTGGCAGGGTATAAAATTAACTCAAATAAATCAGTAGCCTTCCTCTATACAAAAGAGAAACAAGCCGAGAAAGAAATTAGGGAAACGACACCCTTCATAATAGACCCAAATAATATAAAGTACTTTGGTGTGACTTTAACCAAGCAAGTAAAAGATCTGTACAATAAGAACTTCAAGACACTGAAGAAAGAAATGGAAGAAGACCTCAGAAGATGGAAAGATCTCCCATGCTCATGGATTGGCAGGATTAATATAGTAAAAATGGCCATTTTACCAAAAGCGATCTACAGATTTAATGCAATCCCCATCAAAATACCAATCCAATTCTTCAAAGAGTTAGACAGAACAATTTGCAAATTCATCTGGAATAACAAAAAACCCAGGATAGCTAAAACTATCCTCAACAATACAAGGACTTCAGGGGGAATCACTATCCCTGAACTCAAGCAGTATTACAGAGCAATAGTGATAAAAACCGCATGGTATTGGTACAGAGACAGACAGATAGACCAATAGAATAGAATTGAAGACCCAGAAATGAACCCACATAAGTATGGTCACTTGATTTTTGACAAAGGAGCCAAAACCATCCAATGGAAAAAAGATAGCATTTTCAGCAAATGCTGCTGGTTCAACTGGAGGTCAACATGTAGAAGAATGCAGATTGATCCATGCTTATCACCCTGTACAAAGCTTAAGTCCAAGTGGATCAAGGACCTCCACATCAAACCTGATACACTCAAACTAATAGAAGAAAAACTAGGGAAGGATCTGGAACACATGGGCACTGGAAAAAATTTCCTGAACAAAACACCAATGGCTTATGTTCTAAGATCAAGAATCGACAAATGGGATCTCATAAAACTGCAAAGCTTCTGTAAGGCAAAGGACACTGTGGTTAGGAGAAATCGGCAACCAACAGATTGGGAAAAGATCTTTACCAATCCTACAACAGATAGAGGCCTTATATCCAAAATATACAAAGAACTCAAGAAGTTAGACAGCAGGGAGACAAATAACCCTATTAAAAAATGGGGTTCAGAGCTAAACAAAGAATTCACAGCTGAGGAATGCCGAATGGCTGAGAAACACCTAAAGAAATGTTCAACATCTTTAGTCATAAGGGAAATGCAAATCAAAACAACCCTGAGATTTCACCTCACACCAGTGAGAATGGCTAAGATCAAAAACTCAGGTGACAGCAGATGCTGGCGAGGATGGGGAGAAAGAGGAAAACTCCTCCATTGTTGGTGGGATTGCAGACTGGTACAACCATTCTGGAAATCGGTCTGGAGGTTCTTCAGAAAATTGGACATTGAACTGCCTGAGGATCCAGCTATACCTCTCTTGGGCATATACCCAAAAGATGCCCCAACATATAAAAAGACTCGTGCTCCACTATGTTCATCGCAGCCTTATTTATAATAGCCAGAAGCTGGAAAGAACCCAGATGCCCTTCAACAGAGGAATGGATACAGATAATATGGTACATCTACACAATGGAATATTACTCAGCTATCAAAAAGAACGAGTTTATGAAATTCGTAGGCAAATGGTTGGAACTGGAAAATATCACCCTGAGTTAGCTAACACAATCACAGAAATACATACATGGTATGCACTCACTGATAAGTGGCTATTAGCCCAAATGCTTGAATTACCCTAGATGCCTAGAACAAATGAAACTCAAGACGGATGATCAAAATGTGAATGCTTCACTCCTTCTCTAAAAGGGGAACAAGAATACCCTTGGCAGGGAATAGAGAGGCAAAGATTAAAACAGAGACTGAAGGAACTCCCATTCAGAGCCTGCCCCACATGTGGCCCATACATATATAGCCACCCAATTAGACAAGATGGATGAATCAAAGAAGTGCAGACCGACAGGAGCCGGATGTAGATCGCTCCTGAGAGACACAGCCAGAATACAGCAAATACAGAGGCAAATGCCAGCAGCAAACCACTGAACTGAGAATAGGACCCCCGTTGAAGGAATCAGAGAAAGAACTGGAAGAGCTTGAAGGGGCTCAAGACCCCATATGTAGAACAATGCCATGCAACCAGAGCTTCCAGGGACTAAGCCACTACCTAAAGACTATACATGGACTGACCCTGGACTCTGACCTCATAGGTAGCAATGCATATCCTAGTATGTGCACCAGGGGAAGGGGAATCCCTGGGTCCTGCTAAGACTGAACCCCCAGTGAACTAGACTGGTGGGGGGAGGGCGGCAATGGGGGGAGGGTTGGGAGGGGAACACCAATAAGGAAGGGGAGGGGGGAAGGGGATGTTTCCCCGGAAACCAAAGAATTATTATTAAGTATTAAATAAATTAAAAAAAATAAAAAAAAGAAATACAAGACGTGTTTATATCATTGTCTTACAGACAATTGCAAGTAAGAAACATTAGGAAAGATGTAGCAGTACAAAGAGGATTATAATATTTGGAGTGACAGCCTTTACATGTCTTCAAGGGTAAGTATTCTCTGAATAGTGAAATGAAACTGTTCAGCTTTCACAGTCTGAGAATGTCCATGTCTCCTTAAGGTAGCACCATATCTATGGCCTTGTATACTGATCTCTAGTCAACTGGACATATTGTAACAATCCTACTACCCATTATAGATTAATATCTCCTCTTTTTTTTTTCTCGGAGCTGAGGACCAAACTCAGGGCCTTGTACTTGCTAGGCAAGCGCTAAATCCCCAACCCCTGATATCTCCTCTTAAACCAGTTTCTTTTTGTGTGTCTCTCTCTCTGTGTCAATCTGTGTGCATATGTGTGTCTCTTTCCGTGTGTGTCTCTCTCTCCAAGGGTCTTCTCAAGTAGCAGCCAATTCTCCAACTTATAATCTTCTTAGTTTCTCTTCCCAAGTGTTAGGATACAGCTGGGCATTGTCACATTCAGCAACATCCATCTATTTTCAGGCTCAGGATGACTTCCTTTTCATATCCGTGCAAAAAACAGTACAACCCCAGAACCATCCCATTGCACTGAGCTACAGAACTTTGTCTACTGTATGAATTTTTATACACATCCCCAATTCTCAGGTAACCCATAGGACATTAGTAAGTACCACACACATAGCTTTCAGGCGACAAATATCATTTTGAAATAAGTTCTGAACTTCAGAAATTAAAATACATGTCAAGGTAAAATGAATATTTGAAGATATTAAAGCATGAAGTCTTAGACATTTTGAAGCTAGTCGGGAAAATATTATCTAGTCATGAACTTGGTAGCTTTCTAAAGTTAGGTCAATTATAAGTAGAATATGGAAACAGGAAATACAGATCTAAAATCCATTAAAGTTTGGAGCTATGTCTTAAAAACAGTTAATTCAATTTGCCTTAAGATGGCAGTATTGGTCTTTCTAAGATTGGAACAAGTTTTAGAGCAGAAATCCTGAGGAAAATATAGGCTATCTTAATACCCTTTCTGAGACACAAAAACCCAGGCTTATCAACGAAGTGGGTGGATGTAATATACATAAAGATTAAACTGAAAGTCTATACAAACAGTGATAATGGGTGAAAACACAAACTGTGCAAATCTGATTGACATGTTAGTTAATTAAAAGCAACAAGGAAAGGAGGTTTGGGATCACTGAAGGGATTACTCACAGTGACAAGTCTTCCAAATTGTTCTGTTTCTGGGAAGAAGGAAGAATCAATGAATGAAATTAAAAACAAACAAGCAAACAAACAAAATCCTCCAGGATAGTGCATGCTAATACATCTAGTTGAAAAACCCAGACGATACAGAAAAGATTTTAAGCATTTACATACTCTGTGAAAGGGTATAGCTTCCTGATTTTCTCTCTCTGGGGTTCCCACCCATGAGTTTCAGTAATACTCATAACGATTGACCATTGTAGGACCAAAAAAGGGAACCTTTAAACTGTGTTTAATTTAAATTATTAAATAGAGCAACCCTCATGTTTCTCAGAATTGCAAATTAATTCGCTAAAACTTTACTGCCTACATTTTAAGTCGAAGTTGTAAACGCAGAGTTAGTTGTACCCAAATAATCATTAGGTTGCAATATGCAGTGGCTTCATGACTTCCATGAAGATGCTTTTGTCATTATAGGATGGCTCTAAATCTAAGCAGGTTTTCTTGCTTTAATTTAAAATGTAAAATCTGTTTCTTTGGAACACACCCATATCAGTTGGTGCATAGCTTCATAGATTAACCTGGGCAGAAAAACCTTCACAGCTTTCAATATCTATGACTTCTGCTATGACAGCTAAGTGTCTGTTTAAAGTTTAATGTGCATTGTAATCAACATTTTATCTTTTAATCCAATTGTTGTAACATAATTTTACTACTGTTAAGCTCTGTTAGCAGAAAATGTATGAAATAGGAAAATATGGCAAATATTGTATTATGTACTTTCAGAATCATATTCAGGCAGATTTCAATCTATATACCTTAGGAAATGCATATTGCATTCCCCCTTTTTTACTCCTGGTTAAAATTATCAGGATCAATGTGATCACCTATAAAATTGTTGAGTTGATTCTGATCAAACTGAACGTTTATTTTCTTTTAGTGGAAAACAAAATAAAACCACTAAGAAAAAGAACAGCGACACTGGATGGCATGTGGACACTAATGAATTGGAATTTTCAGTGTTTTATTAATTCTATAGCTTACATTAATTTAATCTTTGCCTGCCAAAACTGATGACTTTATTATATTGGAAATTATGTTTTACCAGTCCCCGTGTATGTATATAAAACCAATCCTTATCTATAAACCACTGGGCATTTCTCCTTTTTTGCCTGCAAAGATGTATATCTATTGCATCATATTCAATGCAATGGATTGGAATAAAATAGGTTGGAAATAAAATATATACTTTCTTCTTAGAAAAGAACTACTTAATACTTAGTGCTCATAAGTATTATGAATTGTGGTGGTGGATGGTGCCTTGGCTCTTTTTTCATGGTACAATAATGTATGATTTATAAATTGTGATGTTCATTTTTCAATTGTTTCAAGAATATTGAAATATTCTTATATTGTTTATAAAACTGCATTAAAGATCACCATAGAAAAGCATCCTATCCCTAGGGAAAAATAGGAATATTTACTTTTAAAAAGTTATTTGAAATCTTAGGTAGTAAGAATTCTATTATGCTCAAACTAATTAGCATACTTTCCAGAGGCATGGAGTCACTACATTTCTCATCTCAGTATGATAGTTGAAATTTAATAATAGCATACTATTTCATATTGCTCATTTGTTAGTTGTTATTTCATAATGCTCATTTGTCAGTCACTGATTTGTTGTCTGACGTTGACAGGAACATGGTCAATGTCAGTATTTCTCATGTAGCACCTTGGCAACAGTTTTACAAGCTATGGATGCTTTTCTAAACTCTCATTTATTTAATGTTAAAAACAATTAAAATTAAACATTAAATTAACACTTTTAAAGAAGCAAAGTGCATTTGAGGCTTTGGTCTATATCGGTTCACCAATCCAAGTTATTAATTCAAGAACAATGCATTTTTTTCAAATATGTAACCAACTAAATAATGTAATTTAATAAAATCTGTGTGTGTCCATTTGAGTGTGTTTGTGTCCTGCCTATTCTTCTACATAATAGATTTTCAATAACGTGACACCCATGGCATTTAGATTCTTGCAGTGAGAATTTCTGCATTTTTTTTAAAAAAGATGCATTGGTAATTATGGAAGCTTATAGAAAAGTTATTAATTCGCTCCTGGGGTCTCATGACAGTTAAACTGGAACATGAAGAAAATGAGTAGAAATTATGTATGCTATATAAAGAGAAGTGATGACAAATAAGGTGGTGTAGATTCCCCCAAGGATGGGAGCTGTGCAATGGCACCAGCTGTCCACTGTAATTAATGTGATAATAAAGGGGGATAAACTGAGCTCACATGTTAGAACCCATCGGGCACTGTGCATAAAATAAACTGCTGTCCTAAAAATGGAGATGTTGTACCACCTCAATTTTAACATTTCTTTAAATAGAACACTGGAAGAAAATGTGGAAGACAGCACGGCACACAACACAACTGGCCAGACTGCAGCCATGAACTAATGTCTTTGAAAACATCTGATTTTGTATGTCTTCATTGGCTTATTTAAATATATCATCAAATATAAATTTGTAGGTTGTCATTTTAAAAGAAGCCTAAGTTTTATATTTTGAACAATTTAAGAATAACAAAATAAATATGGTTTATACTCATGTTTTAAAAAATGAGTCATGTTTTTAAAAATAAATAGGCTCCTTGGTACTCAATTATCGTCTGTAAATCTGGGTCGTAAAGGCTTCCTGTGCTATATGTGTAAAAATATAACCAGAACCTTTATGTGTGTCTGTTTTGTTAAATACATTTCAGGTATTAATTGCTACTTTCCAATTAATTAGTTTCCTGTGTACAACCTGTCCCGATCAACTGGTAGACAAATGAATTGTGATTTTCTAACATTCAAAATGCCAATGTGTATCTTTAATTTTAATTTACTATAAATTACTAAAATATAGAAAACCATACTGTAGTACATGTTCTTCCAAGTTATTTACATTGCATGATGTAGCATCCATTGTTATGTACTGATCTATTCAATTTCTCCAAAGCACCATTTTTGAGAAATCTCTGACAAATTTCTTCACTATGGATATCTGGGCATGCAGTACTTTATTTCATGTTTGAGGTTTGAAAACACCATGAGCATTTATTTTCAACAAAAACATCATCATCTAAAAATAATTTAAGTATTAAAAGATTTTCAATTTATTATATGAATGAAATTAGTTTAATATTTCAAGCAAATGGCACTTATATCCACATAATTATATAGTTTATATATTGTTTATTTTATCTTTCTTTTCTATTTTACTTCTATATCTGATTCTAGGTACTCTGTTTGTTAAATATTTTCTGAGTTGTAAATTCCCCTTAAATGGATGCTGTGGATACATCCACTGGTACCATGTTTCATTTCCCATATAGTTCAAAGAAATTATAAATAGAAAAGATATTTAGACTGACTTAGTATTGAGATTTCAAGCAGCAAAACGTTTTTATTGCCTCATGCTTTTCTATAAAGAACAATCAACATTTCTGACTCAATATATATTGTTATAGTTTATGTGTCAAAACACTATTCCACTGAAAAGTTTTTATCACAACTTTAATTGAGATAATAGTGTCAAATATTTGGTTCCATATGTAGGTACTTTTAGAATATTTCTTCATAAAGTAAACTTAACTCATAAACACTCAGTTAAAATAAACCAAAGCTCATGAGAATACATAATGAATAGCAAGCTAAATTCATGGGTCTCTTTTTGATACTCATACCTTTGGTCAGTATGAGCCCCTTGACATTTGACAGAGGCCTAATGTTAGAAAAATTTTACATCAGAGGTTGTTAAGCATTTAAATATTTTACTATTTTAGGTTTTGTTTTCTTGTTCAAAAATTTTAATTTTTTAAAATTTATTGTTCATAGCATATTAACTTGATGCACTTTTGGCTCCAAGCTCTAGCCAACATAAAAATTATGTTGAATGTATTTTGATATTTATAATTATTCTGATTTTAAAACGTATTTAGTTTACTTAGTCATTGATGTTTTGGGCTGGTGAGTCTGAGTGTGGCCTTCTGTTTTCTCTACTTAATTCTGTCTGAGACATTTCGTGAAGCCATAATAAAATATCCAAGACTTGACCATTTATATTAAAAGAAAAAAAAACAGCACCCTCATTTCTAAGCAATTCTAGAGTCTTACATAGCCAAAGATCTACCATTTCATCTGAAGGCAACTTTCTATTCTTCTCTAGATTTATATGGCAGAAGGACAAGAATAAGCTAAACAAAGTAAATTAAGCTTCTATTAGAAAAATCTCAGTCCTCTTCAGTTGCATATATTTTAAGAACATTATAATGACAACACCCAAATGTTGGAATCAATTAAGTCTTGGCAGACCTGTGTTGGAGATAGAACAATCAACACAGATATACATTCAGAGACATCAAACTTAAGTGTCGTGGCATCTGCCCTGGACCATGTGTACTAATTACATTTTTCGATCATGAACATAGAAGCTCTAACTTGTGATTTAAAATCTCTGGCTTTACCTATTCATCTGTAGCACGAAGATCTTCATTTCTGTTCAGAAAATTTCGGGAGGCATGAATATCCTGATACATATAAAACACAGCAGAGATTGCTTATTGCTTACACTACATTCATTTTTAAAAATTTTGTTCCATGGGTATTTTCTTCTGTCTTAATCCTAAATAACTGCTCCCTGAAGGTAAATTATAAAGTTCTTGAAATCCTAGGTCTTACGTTATCGCTCTGTGTTTTTTGTTTTAAAATAATGTATTCTTACATAGAAATGCAAAATGTACTGAAGATGAACTTAGAAATTTGTTCTAAATTTAATATCCTTAAAACTCAGCAGGTAGCCACAACAGAACTACACAGTGTTGTACTGGAAGATTTTGATCAAATGAAATAATTTAGGCAATAAAAGTGTTAGCTTAGGAATGTATTTGGTTCTTTCCCCCCCCCCATCTTTATTAAATTGGGTATTTCTTATTTACATTTCAAATGTTATTACACTTCCCGGTTTCCAGGTCAATATCGCCCTCACCCCTCCCTCTCCCCTTCTACATGGGTGTTCCCCTCCCCATCCTCCCCCCATTACCGCCCTCCCCACAACAATCATGTTCACTGGGAATTCAGTCTTGGCAGGACCAAGGGTTTCCCCTTCCACTGGTGTCCTTACTAGGCTATTCACTGCTACCTATGCAGTTGGAGCCCAGGGTCAGTCCACGTATAGTCTTTGGGTAATGCCTTAGTCCCTGGAAACTCTGATTGGTTGGCATTGTTGTACTTTTGGGGTTTCGAGCCCCTTCAAGCTCTTCCAGTTCTTTCTCTGATTCCTTCAACGGGGGTCCCATTCTCAGTTCAGTGGTTTGCTGCTGGCATTCGCCTCTGTATTTGCCATATTCTGGCTGTGTCTCTCAGGAGAGATCTACTTTCGGTTCCTGTCAGTCTGCACTTCTTTGCTTCATCCATCTTATCTAGTATGGTGGCTGTATACTTATGGGCCACATGTGGGGCAGGCTCTGAATGGGTGTTCCTTCAGTCTCTGTTCTAAACTTTGTCTCCCTACTCCCTCCCAAGGGTATTCTTGTTCTCCTTTTAATGAAGGAGTGAAGCATCCGCATTTTGGTCATCCTTCTTGAGTTTTATGTGTTCTGTGCATGTACGGTAATTTGAGCATTTGGGCTAATATCCACTTATCAATGAGTGCATACCATGTGTGTTTTTCTGTGATTGGTGTTGTGCATTGTGAGTATATCCTACTAATGCCTCCATAGGCAAAACTCTTTAGTTCAATTGAAAAGTAAAACCGCTCTGTACATAGTAAGATATTATTATGATATATGTGATATTTATAAAATATATTTAAATATAATTTTATTTAAAAATATTTTAAAACCTAATTTATTGTCCTTTTACACTTAAGGTAGAGCATTTACATAATATTTTGTTTAATTTTTATAATCATTATAAGTTAGAAATACAATATCAATGAATGATCTCTAATTAAGGAAACATAGATTTAAATGCTCATCCTTCCTGTCATTGAACTGTCATTCTACATATCTTTCATTCTTGCATATTAAATAAATTCTTGACTTCTGAATGAAGAGCCATTTATCTGAAATTTTATAAGTAATATCATGAAACTTATACTAACACATTTAATTTTTGTTTGAAGTAGAAGAAGCATCATTACAACTTTCCAAATTTTATTTGCAAAACCTCATCAATTTCAGCAATTATATTTTCTTATTTCTGTATGTTGAACTGTCAAAATGCTCTCTTGTTCATATTTTATAATTTCTTCTCATATGTAATCACTAGATTACATGTACATGTACATGTATCAGTAATCTATTATATCTTTACTCATCAAAATATTTTTCTATACATCATCAAAATACAGTATACTGGGCTATATAGAATGAATAAATTCAGTTATTCCTGTCTTATAAGAGTATAGTTAGCAATATATTTTGAAGCATTTTTGTCTTTAATAAGCAGTTCAAGCTCAATTAAAAAATATCAATTCAGAGCCATACATTTGGTCACGTAAAAGGGAAAATGACATTAACTACAACCAGAGATCATGCTTTTCCTACCTATTACACAATAATATTTAATATGAAAATAATATCCATTAAAATTAGTCATTATCACTTGGGTAAAATATTGTTTTTCAGAGAAATGTTTCATCATTATTACCTAGAATTCCTGCCTTTGGTAAAGTAACTAGACATCACTCTAAAGTATACCATGAGCTATTTTTACTATTTTCTGACAGACCATGATTTTAAAAAGTTTATGAAAAAAGATACTATGGACCTCGCATTTAAATGAGCTAAAACCTTGGCTTATAGCAGAGTAGTACTCCTTAGTGTAAATATACCACATTTTCTGTATCCATTCTTCTGTTGAGGAAGATCTGGGTTGTTTCCAGCTTCTTATTATTATAAATGAGTTTACTATGAACATAGCGGAGCATGAGTTCTTGTTATACATTGGAGCATCTTTGGGGTATTTACCCAGGAGTGATATACCTGGGTCTTCAAGTAGAACTATTTCCAGTTTTCAAAAGAACCTCCAGACTGATTTCCAAAGTGGTTTTGTCAGGATGCAGTTCCGCCATCAATGGAGGAGTGTTCTTTCTCCACATACTCACCAGAATTTTCTGTCACCTGAGCTTTTGATATTAGCCCTTCTGTCTTGAGTAAGGTGGAATCACAAGGTCCTTGTGATTTGCATTTCCCTGATGACTAAGGATGTTGAAAATATCTTTAAACATTTCTCCACCATTCAAGATTCCTCAGTTAAAAATTATTTGTTTTGCTTTGTACCTTTTTATTAGGGTCATTTGGTTCTCTGGAGTCTTTGTATATTTTGGATATCAGCCCTCTATCCAATGTAGGGTTGTTAAACATCTTTTTCTGAATCTGTGGGGGTGCTGTTTTGTCCGATTTTCAGTGTCCTTTGCTTTAGAGAAGATTTTCAATTTTATGAGGTCCCATTTTTCAAGTGTCAATCTTAAAGCATAAGCCCTTGGTGTTCTGCTCAGGAACTTCTCCCCTGTGCCAATGTGTACAAGGCTCTGCTCCACTTTCTCTTCTATTAGATTCAGCTTATCTGGTTTTATGTGGAGTTCCTTGAACCACTTGGACTTGAGTTTTATACAAGAAAATAAGAATGGATCAATTTGTACTCTTCTCTATGCAGACTACTATTTGAACCTGCAGTATTTCTTAAAAATGTTGTCTTTTTTCACTAAATGGTTTTGGCTTTTTTTGTCAAAGATCAGAAGACAATGGTTATATAGGTTTAATTCTGGGTCTACAGTTCTATTCCACTGATCTATCTGCTTCTCTTTGTACCAATACTATGTCGTTTTTATTACTAGTGCTCTGTAGTACAATTTAAGGTCAGGAATGGTGATTCCACCCCAAGTTATCTTATCGTTGAGAATGCATTGATATCCTGGGGGTTTTGATATTCTAGATGAATTTGAGAATACCTCTTTCTATCTCTGTGAAGAATTTATTTGGAACTTTGATGGGGATTGTATTGAATCTGTTGGTTGCTTTTGGTAAAAGGTTTTACTGTATTAATCCTGATAATTCATGAGCACGGGAGATCTTTCCATCTTCTTCAATTTTTTCTTCAGAGACTTGAAGTTCTTGCCATGCAGGTCTTTCCCTTGCTTAGTTAGAGTCACACCAGGATAATGTGTATTATTGGTGATTATTGAGAAGGGCATCTTTTCCCTAATAAATTTCTCTGCCTGTTTATCTGATGGGTAGAGAGGCTCCCCTTAACCTACTGGGATGACGTAGGACTTGTATAGACCATCTTCAGTGGACAGGCACGGCACCCAGTTGAAAGATGGGTCCACACAACCATCTCAAAATTCTTTTTTTTTTATTAACGAGTATTTCTTATATACATTTCAAGTGTTATTCCCTTTCCCGGTTTCCGGGCAAACATCCCCCTCCCCCCTCCCCTTCCTTATGGGTGTTCCCCTCCCAACCCTCCCCCCATTGCCGCGCTCCCCCCATAGTCTAGTTCACGAGGGGTTCAGTCTTAGCAGGACCCAGGGCTTCCCCTTCCACTGGTGCTCTTACTAGGATATTCATTGCTACCTATGGGGTCAGAGTCCAGGGTATAGTATTTAGGTAGTGGCTTAGTCCCTGGAAGCTCTGGTTGCTTGGCATTGTTGTACTTTTGGGGTTTCGAGCCCCTTCAAGCTCTTCCAGTTCTTTCTCTGATTCCTTCAACAGGGGACCTATTCTCAGTTCAGTGGTTTGCTGCTGGCATTCGCCTCTGTATTTGCTGTATTCTGGCTGTGTCTCTCAGGAGCGATCTACATCCGGCTCCTGTCAGTCTGCACTTCTTTGCTTCATCCATCTTGTCTAATTGGGTGGCTGTATATGTATGGGCCACATGTGGGGCAGGCTCTGAATGGGTGTTCCTTCAGTCCCTGTTTTAATCTTTGCCTCCCCCTTCCCTGCCAAGGGTATTCTTTTTCCTCATTTAAAGAAGGAGTGAAGCATTCACATTTTGATCATCCGTCTTGAGTTTCATTTGCTCTAGGCATCTAGGGTAATTCAAGCATTTGGGCTAATAGCCACTTATCAATGAGTGCATACCATGTATGTCTTTCTGTGATTGGGTTAGCTCACTCAGGATGATGTTTTCCAGTTCCAACCATTTGCCTACGAATTTCATAAACTCGTTGTTTTTGATAGCTGAGTAATATTCCATTGTGTAGATGTACCATATTTTCTGTATCCATTCCTCTGTTGAAGGGCATCTGGGTTCTTTCCATTTTCTGGCTATTATAAATAAGGCTGCGATGAACATAGTGGAGCACGTGTCTCTTTTATATGTTGAGGCATCTTTTGGGTATATGCCCAAGAGAGGTATAGCTGGATCCTCAGGCAGTTCAATGTCCAATTTTCTGAGGAACCTCCAGACTGATTTCCAGAATGGTTTTACCAGTCTGCAATCCCACCAACAATGGAGGAGTGTTCCTCTTTCTCCACATCCTCGCCAGCATCTGCTGTCACCTGAGTTTTTGATCTTAGCCATTCTCACTGGTGTGAGGTGAAATCTCAGGGTTGTTTTGATTTGCATTTCCCTTATGACTAAAGATGTTGAGAAATTTCTTTAGGTGTTTCTCAGCCATTCGGCATTCCTCAGCTGTGAATTCTTTGTTTAGCTCTGAACCCCATTTTTAATAGGGTTATTTGTTTCCCTGTGGTCTAACTTCTTGAGTTCTTTGTATATTTTAGATATAAGGCCTCTATCTGTTATAGGATTGGTAAAGATCTTTTCCCAATCTGTTGGTTGCCGTTTTGTCCTAACCATAGTGTCCTTTGCCTTACAGAAGCTTTGCAGTTTTATGAGATCCCATTTGTCGATTCTTGATCTTAGAGCATAAGCCATTGGTGTTTTGTTCAGGAAATTTTTTCCAGTGCCTATGTGTTCCAGATGCTTCCCTAGTTTTTCTTCTATTAGTTTGAGTGTGTCTGGTTTGATGTGGAGGTCCTTGATCCACTTGGACTTAAGCTTTGTACAGGGTGATAAGCATGGATCGATCTGCATTCTTCTACATGTTGCCCTCCAGTTGAACCAGCACCATTTGCTGAAAATGCTATCTTTTTTCCATTGGATGGTTTTGGCTCCTTTGTCAAAAATCAAGTGACCATAGGTGTGTGGGTTCATTTCTGGGTCTTCAATTCTATTCCATTGGTCTATCTGTCTGTCTCTGTACCAATACCATGCAGTTTTTATCACTATTGCTCTGTAATACTGCTTGAGTTCAGGGATAGTGATTCCCCCTGAAGTCCTTTTATTGTTGAGGATAGTTTTAGCTATCCTGGGTTTTTTGTTATTCCAGATGAATTTGCAAATTGTTCTGTCTAACTCTTTGAAGAATTGGATTGGTATTTTGATGGGGATTGCATTGAATCTGTAGATTGCTTTTGGTAAAATGGCCATTTTTACTATATTAATCCTGCCAATCCATGAGCATGGGAGATCTTTCCATCTTCTGAGGTCTTCTTCAATTTCTTTCCTCAGTGTCTTGAAGTTCTCATTGTACAGATTTTTTACTTGCTTGGTTAAAGTCACACCGAGGTACTTTATATTATTTGGGTCTATTATGAAGGGTGTCGTTTCCCTAATTTCTTTCTCAGCTTGTTTCTCTTTTGTATAGAGGAAGGCAACTGATTTATTTGAGTTAATTTTATACCCAGCAACTTTGCTGAAGTTGTTTATCAGCTTTAGTAGTTCTCTGGTGGAACTTTTGGGATCACTTAAATATACTATCATGTCATCTGCAAATAGTGATATTTTGACCTCTTCTTTTCCGATCTGTATCCCCTTGATCTTCTTTTGTTGTCTGATTGCTCTGGCTAGAACTTCAAGAACTATATTTAATAAGTAGGGAGAGAGTGGGCAGCCTTGTCTAGTCCCTGATTTTAGTGGGATTGCTTCAAGTTTCTCTCCATTTAGTTTAATGTTAGCAACTGGTTTGCTGTATATGGCTTTTACTATGTTTAGTTATGGGCCTTGAATTCCTATTCTTTCCAGGACTTTTATCATGAAGGGGTGTTGAATTTTGTCAAATGCTTTCTCAGCATCTAATGAAATGGTCATGTGGTTCTGTTCTTTCAGTTTGTTTATAATGGATCACGTTGATGGTTTTCCGTATATTAAACCATCCCTGCATGCCTGGGATGAAGCCTACTTGATCATGGTGGATGATTGTTTTGATGTGCTCTTGAATTCGGTTTGCCAGAATTTTATTGAGTATTTTTGCGTCGATATTCATAAGGGAAATTGGTCTGAAGTTCTCTTTCTTTGTTGGGTCTTTGTGTGGTTTAGGTATAAGAGTAATTGTGGCTTCGTAGACGGAATTTGGTAGGGCTCCATCTGTTTCAATTTTGTGGAATAGTTTGGATAATATTGGTATGAGGTCTTCTATGAAGGTTTGATAGAATTCTGCACTAAACCCATCTGGACCTGGGCTCTTTTTGGTTGGGAGACCTTTAATGACTGCTTCTATTTCCTTAGGAGTTATGGGGTTGTTTAACTGGTTTATCTGTTCCTGATTTAACTTCGATACCTGGTATCTGTCTAGGAAATTGTCCATTTCCTGAAGATTTTCAAATTTTGTTGAATATAGGTTTTTATAGTAAGATCTGATGATTTTTTGAATTTCCTCTGAATCTGTAGTTATGTCTCCCTTTTCATTTCTGATTTTGTTAATTTGGACGCACTCTCTGTGTCCTCTCGTTAGTCTGGCTAAGGGTTTATCTATCTTGTTGATTTTCTCAAAGAACCAACTTTTGGTTCTGTTGATTCTTTCTATGGTCCTTTTTGTTTCTACTTGGTTGATTTCAGCTCTGAGTTTGATTATTTCCTGCCTTCTACTCCTCCTGGGTGTATTTGCTTCTTTTTGTTCTAGAGCTTTTAGGTGTGCTGTCAAGCTGCTGACATATGCTCTTTCCGCTTTCTTTCTGCAGGCACTCAGCGCTATGAGTTTTCCTCTTAGCACAGCTTTCATTGTGTCCCATAAGTGTGGGTATGTTGTATCTTAATTTTCATTAAATTCTAAAAAGTTTTTAATTTCTTTCTTTATTTCTTCCTTGACCAGGTTATCATTGAGTAGAGCATTGTTCAATTTCCACGTATATGTGGGCATTCTTCCCTTATTGTTATTGAAGACCAGTTTTATGCCGTGGTGGTCCGATAGCACGCACGGGATTATTTCTATCTTTCTGTACCTGTTGAGGCCCGTTTTTGACCAATTATATGGACAATTTTGGAGAAAGTACCATGAGGAGCTGAGAAGAAGGTATATCCTTTTGCTTTAGGATAGAATGTTCTATAAATATTCGTTAAGTCCATTTACTCATGACTTCTCTTAGTCTGTTGACATCACTGTTTAATTTCTGTTTCCATGATCTGTCCATTGATGAGAGTGGGGTGTTGAAATCTCCCACTATTATTGTGTGAGTTGCAATGTGTGTTTTGAGCTTTAGTAAGGTTTCTTTTACGTATGTAGGTGCCCTTGTATTTGGGGCATAGATATTTAGGATTGAGAGTTCACCTTGGTGGATTTTTCCTTTGATGAATATGAAGTGTCCTTCCTTATCTTTTTTGATGACTTTTAGTTGGAAATTGATTTTATTTGATATTAGAATGGCTACTCCAGCTTGCTTCTTCTGACCATTTGCTTGGAAAGTTTTTTTCCAGCCTTTCACTCTGAGGTAGTATCTGTCTTTGTCTCTGAGGTGTGTTTCCTGTAGGCAGCAGAATGCAGGGTCCTTGTTGTGTATCCAGTTTGTTAATCTATGTCTTTTATTGGGGAGTTGAGGCCATTGATATTGAGAGATATTAAGGAATAGTGATTATTGCTTCCCTTTATATTTATATTTGGATGTGAGGTTATGCTTGTGTGCTTTCATTCTCTTTGTTTTGTTGCCAAGACGATTAGTTTCTTGCTTCTTCTAGGGTATAGCTTGCCTCCTTATGTTGGGCTTTACCATTTATTATCCTTTGTAGTGCTGGATTTGTAGAAAGATATTGTGTAAATTTGGTTTTGTCATGGAATATCTTGGTTTCTCCATCAATGTTAATTGAGAGTTTTGCTGGGTACAGTAACCTGGGCTGGCAGTTGTGTTCTCTTAGGGTCTGTATGACATCAGTCCAGGATCTTCTGGCCTTCATAGTTTCTGGAGAGAAGTCTGGTGTGATTCTGATAGGTCTCCCTTTATATGTTAATTGACCTTTTTCCCTTACTGCTTTTAATATTCTTTCTTTATTTTGTGCATTTGGTGGTTTGACAATTATGTGACGGGGTGTGTTTCTTTTCTGGTCCAATCTATTTGGAGTTCTGTAGGCTTCTTGTATGTCTATGGGTATCTCTTTTTTTAGGTTAGGGAAGTTTTCTTCTATGATTTTGTTGAAGATATTTCCTGGTCCTTTGAGCTGGGAGTCTTCACTCTCTTCTATACCTATTATCCTTAGGTTTGATCTTCTCATTGAGTCCTGGATTTCCTGTATGTTTGGGACCAGTAGCTTTTTCTGCTTTACATTATCTTTGACAGTTGAGTCAATGATTTCTATGGAATCTTCTGCTCCTGAGATTCTCTCTTCCATCTCTTGTATTCTGTTGGTGAAGCTTGTATTTACAGCTCCTTGTCTCTTCTTTTGGTTTTCTATATCCAGGGTTGTTTCCATGTATTCTTTCTTGATTGCTTCTATTTCCATTTTTAATTCCTTCAACTGTTTGATTGTGTTTTCCTGGAATTCTTTCAGGGATTTTTGTGTCTCCTCTCTATGGGCTTCTACTTGTTTATTTATGTTTTCCTGGAATTCTTTCAGGGATTTTTGCGATTCTTTCAGGCATTTTTGCGATTCCTCTCTGTAGGCTTCTACTTGTTCTCTAAGGGAGTTCTTCACGTCTTTCTTGAAGTCCTCAGCATCATGATCAAAAATGATTTTGAAACTAGATCTTGCTTTTCTGGTGTGTTTGGATATTCCATGTTTGTTTTGATGGGAGAATTGGGCTCCGATGGTGCCATGTAGTCTTGGTTTCTGTTGCTTGGGTTCCTGCGCTTGCCTCTCGCCATCAGATTATCTCTAGTGTTACTTTGTCCTGCTATTTCTGACAGTGGCTAGACTGTCCTATAAGCCTGTGTGTCAGGAGTGCTGTAGACCTGTTTTCCTCTCTTTCAGTCAGTTATGGGGACAGAGTGTTCTGCTTTCCGGCGTGTAGTTTTTCCTCTCTACAGGTCTTCAGCTGTTCCTGTGGGCCTGTGTCTTGAATTCACCAGGCAGCTTTCTTGCAGCAGAAAAGTTGGTCTTACCTGTTGTCCCGAGGCTCAAGTTCGCTCGTGGGGTGCTGCCCACTGGCTCTCTGCAGCGGCAGCAACCAGGAAGACTTGTGCTGCCGTTTCCGGGAGCTTCAGTGCACCAGGGTTCCAGATGGTCTTTGGCTTTTTCCTCTGGCGCCCAAGATGTGTGTGCAGAGAGCAGTCTCTTCTGGTTTCCCAGGCTTGTCTGCCTCTCTGAAGGTTCAGCTCTCCCTCCCACGGGATTTGGGTGCAGAGAACTGTTTATCCGGTCTGTTTCCTTCAGGTTCTGGTGGTGTCTCAGGCACAGGGGTCCTGCCGCTCCTGGGCCCTCCCCCACAGGAGCCCAGAGGCCTTATACAGTTTCCTCTTGGGCCAGGGATGTGGGCAGGGGTGAGCAGTGTTGGTGGTCTCTTCTGCCCATCTCAAAATTCTTAACCCATAAATATTCCTTTCTAAAGGTAAGGTAAGGACAAGAAATGTAACAGGAACTGAAGGAATGGCAATCCAGCGACTGCCCCACCTAGTGATCCATTCTGTCTGCAGACACCAAACTCCCACAAGCTTGCTGATGCCAAGTAGCACTGGAGTCTGTTATGGCTGTTACCAAACAGGTTCTACCACCACTTGACTAATACAGATGCAGATACGTAGAGCCAACCATGTGACTGAGCATGTGGAACACAATGGAAGAGCAAGGGGGAGGACTAAAGGATTTGAAAAGGATTAAAACCCCATAGGAGGAACAATATCAACTACCGGGACCAACCAGAGCTTCTTTGGACTAACTCACAAATCCAAGAGTATATATGAAGTGATTCATGGCTTGAGGTACATATATAGCAGAGGATGGCATTACCTGACATCATATGGAGGGGAGGTCTTTGACCTATACTCGATATCCCAGTAGAGGGGATGCTAGAGTAGTGAGGCAGGAGTAGGTAATGGGTGGAGGATCAGCTTAAAAGAGGCAAAGGAGAGGAAAGTGAGGGGGGATGTGATGGGAGGCATATGGAGGGATAACTGGGAAGGGAAATATCATTTGAAATGTAAATGAATAAAATTATTAATAAAATAAGATGATGTGATCTACACCCTGGAGCCAACCTTGTGCCACAGCTATCCAAACACAAATCTAGCCCAAAGAGAGCTGGTTTCCCAGGAGTGCTGGCACAACTAAGGTCACAGGTCAGACCACCACTATTTATCCAATTCTTGGTCCGAGAATTACCTGCCAGTAGCCTACGGGACAGAGGAACTGAGGAGAAGCTAGACACAGGATATTTCAGGATTCCATTTGTATGTCATAACTAACCTCAGATCTCCATATCAAATCAAACCCAGACAAAGATGGTATACCAGGAGTGCTGTCATATTAATCTCAGGTGTAGAAGATACCATAGAAAACATTGACACAACAGTCATAGAAAATGCACAATCCCAAAACATCCAGGGAATCTAGGACACAATGAGAAGACCAAGTCTAAAATAGGTATAGAAGAGAGGGAAGATTCCCAACTCAAAGGATTAGTAAATATTTTCAACAAAATTATGGAAGAAAACTCCCTAACCTAAAGAAAGAGATACCTATAACTATACAAGCAGACTACAGAACCACAAAGAGATTGGACCCAAAAAGAAATTCCTCTTGACACATAATAATCAAAACAAAAAATTACATCAGACTTCCTCAAGAGAAACTCTAAAAAACCAAAATATCCTGGGGATATGTCATACAGACCACAAGAAAACACAAATGCCAGCCCAGGCTACTATAAGCAGCAAAACTCTTTATTAATATAAATGGAGAAAACAAGATATTGCATGATAATGTCAAATTTACACAATACCTTAACAAAAATTCAGCCTTACAAAGATAACACATGGAAATTTCCAACACAAAGTCTACATCCTAGAAAAGCAAGAAATTAATCTTCTTTCAATAAACCCAAAGAAGATAGCCTCACAAACAGAATTCCACATCTTACAACAAAAATAACAGAAAACCGAAGTCACTATTTCTTAATATCTCTGAACACTGACAGACTGAATTCCCTAATAAAAAGTCATAGACTAACAGACTGGATACATAAACAGGAAGCAGTGTTTTCCTACCTACAGGAATGAACCTCAGTGACAAAGAAAGATACTACCAAAGAGTTAAAGGCTGGGGAATGTTTTCTAAGCAAATGTACCCAATAAAAAAGCTGGAGTAGTCATTGTAATATGAAATAAATTGACTTTCAACCAAAAGTTATCAAATAAGGAAGGACTTCATACTCATAAAGGGAAAAAATCTGTCAAGATGAACTCTCAATTCTGAACATGTAGGGTCCAAATGCAAGTGCACCCATATCATCAAGGAAACTTTACTAAAGCTCAAAGCACACATTGCGCCACACAAAATAATAGTGGGAGACTTCACCATCCTACTGTAATCAATGAACAGATAGTGGAAACTGAAAATTAAACAAAGACACAATGAAACTAACCAAAGTTATGAACCAAATGGGTATAAGCAATGCCTATAAAACATTTCAACCTAAAACAAAATGTACCTTCTTTTCAACACCACAGAGTACCTTCTTCAAAACTGAACATAATACAGGCCTCAAAGATATAAGAAGATTAAAATAATCCCATGCATCCTATGAGATCAACAGATACAAAGACTGGTCTTCAATAACAGCAGAAACAACAGAAATTCCACATACACATGGAAGCTGAACAATGCTCTACTCAATAATAACGTGGTCAGGGAATAAATAAATAGAGAAATTAAAGTCATTTTAGAATTTAATGAAAATGAAGGCACACTATACCCAAACTTATATGACATTTGAAAGCACTGAAAATAGAAAAACTAATGACTGTGAATGCCACTCCCCAAAAGAAACTAGAAGGAGCATATACTAGCAGGTTAATAGGACATCTGAAAACTCTAGGAAAAAAAGAAGCAAATGCACCCAAGAGAAATAAATGGCAGAA
Organism: Rattus norvegicus; assembly: GCF_021556685.1. Classification (NCBI taxonomy): domain Eukaryota; kingdom Metazoa; phylum Chordata; class Mammalia; order Rodentia; family Muridae; genus Rattus; species Rattus norvegicus. The sequence goes on from NC_141548.1 coordinate 71,231,797, forward strand.
AATAAACCCAGAGGTGAAATCAATCAAGTAGAAATAAAGAGTACTGTACAAACAATCAACAAAGCTAGGAACTGTTTTTTTTTTTTAAGAAAATAAACAAGATAAACCCTTAGCCTGTATAATAGGAGGGCAAAGAAACAATATCCAAATTAACACAACCAGAAATTAAAGGGGAATTATTACAACAGAAAAAAAGAGGGAATCCAAAAACTTGTCAGATCCTACTACAAAAGACTATACTCAACAAAATTGAAAAATCTGCTTGAAATCAACAATTTTTAAACAGATATCAGATAGCAATGTTAAATCAGGATCAGATAAATCATTTAAACAGCCCTTTAACTTCTAAAGAAATAGAAGCAGTCAATAAAAGTCTCCCAAAATAAGACTAGGACAAGATGATTATAGTGCATAATTCTATCAGATCTTCAGAGAAGACCTAATGCCAATACTCTTCCAACTAGTCCACAAAAAGAAATAGGAGGAAGACTAACTAATTCATTGTATGAAGCCACAATTACATTTATGCCTAAACCACACAAAGACCCAAAAATTAAAAAGAGCTTCAGACCAATTATCCTTATGAATATCAATGCAAAAATTCTTTTTTTTTGTTTTTTTTTTTTTTTTTTTTTTTTTTTTTTTTATTAACTTGAGTATTTCTTATATACATTTCGAGTGTTATTCCCTTTCCCGGTTTCCGGGCAAACATCCCCCTCCCCCCTCCCCTTCCTTATGGGAGTTCCCCTCCCAACCCTCCCCCCATTGCCGCCCTCCCCCCATAGACTAGTTCACTGGGGGTTCAGTCTTAGCAGGACCCAGGGCTTCCCCTTCCACTGGTGCTCTTACTAGGATATTCATTGCTACCTATGGGGTCAGAGTCCAGGGTCAGTCCATGTATAGTCAAAATTCTAAATAAAATTTTCAGAAACCAAATCTAAGAACACATAAAAATGATCATTTACCACGATCAAGAAGGATTCATCTCAGGGATCCAGAATTGGTTCAATATAAGGAAATCCATCAACATAGTAGACTGTATAAATGAACTGAATGAAACAAAAAGACACATGGACATCTAATTATATGCTGAAAAAGCATTTGACAAAATTCAATAACCCTACTTGTTAAATGTTTGGAAAGATCAGGAATTCAAGGCCCATACCGAAACATAGTAAAAGCCATATACAGCAAACCAGTAGCTAACATCAAACTAAATGAATAGGAACTTGAATCAATTGCAGTAAAATCAGGGACTAGACAAGGCTGCCCATTCTCTTCCTACCTATTCAATAAAGTACTTGAAGTCTTAGCTAAAGCAATTAGACAACAACAGGAGGTCAAAAGATACAAACAGGAAAGGAAGAAGTCAAAATATCACTATTTGCAGATGATATGATAGTATAATTGACTCTAAAAATTCCACCACAGAAATCCTAAACCTGATAAACAACTTCAACAAGGTGGCTAGATATAAAATTAACTCAAAGAAATCAGTACCCTTCCTCTACTCAAAGGATAAACAGGCTGAGAAAGACATTAGCAAAATGAAATCATTCACAATAGTCACACACAATATAAATATCTTGCTGAGACTCTAACCAAGCAAGTGAAATATCTGTATGATAAGAAGTTCAAGTCCCTGAAGAAAGAAATCAAAACGGATCTCAGAAGATGAAATATGAAATAATCTCCCATGCTCATAGATTGGAATGATTAATATAGTAAAAATGGCCACCTTGCTGAAAGTCATCTTCAGATTCAATGCAATCCCCATCACAATTCCAGCTCAAGTCTTCAAAGAGTTAAGGACAGCAAGTTGAAAATTCATTTGGAATAACAATAAAAATTACAATAAAAAGTAACAGAAAAGCAAATACTATATAACAATAAGAGAACTTCTGGGGAAATCATAATCCCTGACCTCAAACTGTATTACAGAGCAACAGTGATAAAAACTGAATGGTATTGGTATAGAGACAGACAGGCAGATCAATGGAATAGAATTGAAGACCAGGAAATAAACCCATATACCATTGGTCACTCCATCTTTGACAAAGGATCTAAAACAATCCAGTCAGGGAAGGGGGTAGCATTTTCAACACATGCTGCCTGTTCAACTGGTTGTCAGTATGTAGAAGAATGCAAACTGATCCATTCTTATCTCTTGTAATAAAACTCAAGTCCAAGTGGATCAAGGATAACCACATAAAAACTGATACACTGAATCTAGTAGATTAGAAAATGGAGTAGAGCCTCAAATACATAGGAACATCAGAAAATTTACAGAACAGAATACCAATGGTTTATGCTCTAAGATCAACAATAGACAAATAGGTCCTCATAAATTTGAAAAGTAAAGGACTCTGTCAATAGGACAGAACAGCAACCAACAGGTTGGGAAAAGATCTTTACTAATCTTCCATCTGATAAGAAGGCTAATATCCAATATGTACAAATAACTCAAAAAGATAGACCTCAGAGAATCACATAACCCTATTAAAAATGAGTGTACAACAATGCCAAGCAACCAGAGCTTCCAGGGACTAAGCCACTACCTAAAGACTATACATGGACTGACCCTGGACTCTGACCCCATAGGTAGCAATGAATATCCTAGTAAGAGCACCAGTGGAAGGGGAAGCCCTGGGTCCTGCTAAGACTGAACCCCCAGTGAACTAGACTGGTGGGGGGAGGGCGGCAATGGGGGGAGGGTTGGGAGGGGAACATCCATAAGGAAGGGGAGGGGGGGATGTTTGCCCGGATACCGGGAAAGGGAATAACACTCGAAATGTATATAAGAAATACTCAAGTTAATAAAAAAAAATGAGGTACATAGCTAAACAAAAAAAATTCTCAACTAAGGGATACCAAATGGCCAAGGAGCACCTAAAGAAATGTTCAACATCCTTAGTCACCAGGAAAATGCAAATCAAAACAACCCTGAGATTCCACCTCATACCAGTCACAATGGCTAAGATCAAATGGCTCAGGTGATAACATATACTGACAAGGATGTGGAGAAAGAGGGACACTTCTCCATTGTTGGTAGGAATGCAAGCTGGTACAACCACTGTGGAAATCACTGAGTCAGTTCTACAGAAAATAGGACATAGTACTATCTGAAGACCTAGCTATACCACTCCTGGGAATATACCCAAAAGATGCTCCAACATACAGCAAAGATACATACTCCACTATCTTAATAGCAGTCTTATTTTTAATAGCCAGAAGCTGGAACAACCAAGATATCTCTCAGTAGCGTAATGGATACCGAAAATGTGGACCATTTAAACAATAGAGTACTACTCTGCCCTTAAAAGCAATGACTTCATGAAATTCTTAGGCAAATGGATGGAACTACACAATATCACCCTTAGTGAGGTAAAGAAGTCACAAATGAAGACACAGGGTATGTACTCACTGGTAAGTGGATAATTGAGTAAAAGCTTAGTATACCCCAGATACAACTCACACATCATATGAAGTTCAAGAATAAGAAAGACCAAAGTGTGGATGCTTCAATCATTCTTAGAAGGGGGAACAAACGGCTCACAGGCGGTAGAGGGTAAGAGGGACTTGGAAGCAAGAGAGGAGGCAGAGGAGGGGAAAGGTATGCAGGATCAGGAATGTAAGGACATGGGGATGATAATACAGAAGGTCAGGAAATTGAGCATAGTTGAGTAAAACTGTGGGCTGGAAAACTGGGGTTATGCCCCAAAAAGTCCCAGATGCCAGGAAATCAAGAGGCTCCCAGGACCCAGAAGGGATGACATTAGCTTAAATACCCAAGAAAGTTGAAGGAGAACCTACAGAGATCATATACAGAGGTTAGGAAAAACCCCATGTTGGGGTATGGCCACCCACTCATCTCCAAATGTTTACCCCCAAATTGCTCCTGTCTAAAGCAAATATGAGGACATAGTGTGGAGCGCATACTGAAGGAAAGGTCATCTTGAGACTGACCCGCCTGGGGATCCATCCCATATGCAGACACCAAACCCAGGCACTTTTATGGATACCAAGATATGCGTGCTGACAGGAGCCTGATATACCTGTCTCCTGAGAGGCTCTGCCAGAGCCTAAGAAATACAGATAATGATGTTCACAGCCAGGCATTTGGCTGAGCACTGGGACCCCAAATGGAGGAGTTGAGAAAAGAACTGAAGGAGCAGAAGGGGTTTGCAGCGCCATAGGAAGAGTAACATAAGCCAAACAGAACCCCACCCCCCACCACTCAGAGCTTCCAGGGACTAAACCACCAACCAAAGAGTACACATGGAGGGATCCTTGGCTTCAGCCACATATGTGGCAGAGGATGATGGCCTTTTCTGGCATCAAACTTTTGGGAGGTCCTTTTACTATGGAAGCTTGATGACTCCTTTTATTGGATGCCAGGGCACTGAGGAGGGAGTGGGTAGAAGGGTGGGAGAGCACTCTCACTTAAGCAAGGGAAGGATGGAGGAATTGTGTGTCTGTGGAAGGGAAACCAGGAAGTGGTATAGCATTTGAAATGTAAATAAATAAATTATTCTATAAAAACCCTTCCCCTATGTACTATGTTTGTAATGTTTTCTTTACATAACTGTTCAGTTCTAAATTATAGGACTAGTAGTAAAATTTTTATTTCTATCTTGCCTTGTACTTCATTATTTCTATACTAAGAATGTTGGAATAAGAATAATATCTGGTCATGTCAAGGTTTGTATCCCAAGTGTATTAGGGTAATGCCAGGACGTTGAGGTTGGAGTAGGTGGGTGGGAATGGGAGCATCCTCATAAAAGCAGGGGGAGGGGGAGGAAATATAGGAAAGGGACAAGGGGGATAACATTTGAAGTGTAAGTACATAAAATATCCAAGAAAAATAAAATTATCAAAAGAATCATAAGATCTCTCACCATTATCTTGATATCCATCCAACAGTTGGCTACTGACAAGGGAAAATAAAAGATTTCTATGCCCTTCCAAATAATAAAGATCTCTTCACATTTTAAAATGAAAGCCATTTCCTTTGAAAACGTATTTCTATGAGTTTTAAATACAAATCAAAATGTAATCATGCAAATGGTGATGGCAACAGGGAGACTGTTTCAACTGTGGTTACTGTTACAGGGATCTGACACTGGGCTGCTGTTAAAACTGAGTTGGCTTTGATGACAAATGGCAATTTTCCAGTGTGTGCTTTGCAATTATCTTAATTGCACTAGATTTCAAAATGTATATAAATATTGGTCTTTAGTCAATTATTATGCATTGTGGATATTACAATTTTAATATATAATAGTATATATAATATCTATATACAAGTAATATTTAAATAATATAGTTATTTTGATAATATAGTATAGTAAATAATATAGTAATTTTAATTTTCCCTATTTTGCAGAATGAATAGTTTTATACAGCATAAAATTTCAAAATGTAGGAGGGAAGGTCGTAGATAGTATTCACAGACATTGAAATAATTCTGTCTGAAATGATTGTATTAACCATGTTTAAAATTTAAAGGGTCCGCCTGTGCAGTGGGAATGGTGTGGTCACACATAGCCAATAGGGTTGAAGTGGAAATTGTGTGGTTTGCAGGACTCCATATCAAGTCTGAGCTGGATGCAACGGTACACAATAGAATCTGTCAAGCTGTTGAGTGGCTCTCCTGTTGCTAACACAAGGACTTTTATTAGGCTTGTGTGATCTTTCACTGACTTCTTTACCTAACCTAATTTTGACCTTGTTCTTGTCAAGTTTTGGGAACATAATACCTATAAGCCAGAAATCCCTTCTCTGGTGAACTAAGAAAAAGAATCTCTTCTCTGAGATGCCCATCAGAGTAACAGTGAACAACTTTTGATGGCAGTATACCACAATATGGAAGTTAAGTAGCACACTCTCTCCTGTGCTCCTGCCATGACAGTTCACAGTGCCACAGTAAAAACAACAAACATTCTTGAAAGGAGTGAAAAGAAGTTGCTACTGAGTGCAAAGTTCATTTCTGGAAAATGATCTTCAAAACCTAATGAATTCTTATTTTCTTTATTGGTTTATTTTTACACTTGATTATATTGCTTTGTATTTAAAACGCTTAAATCTACAATCTGATCAAGAAATTGATTTGCATGTTGATCTCTAACAATTGCTTTACAAGGGAAAAGTATCTTTCACTGTTAATTCTGACTATTATTTTGTCAGTTCTATGAAGGCAAAAGAACCCAGTAACAATTAGACTATTTGGGGGCAGTCTAGTTCCACCTTATGGTTTACAGTCCATCATAAAGAAATTCAGAGTAATACTCATAGCATTCTTGACACTGCTGCGTTGGGAAACAAGAATTGGTTTCCTTTTGCAGATAGGAGTAACTGACTCTTACTGTTCAAAATGAATGATCACATCTCTGAATCTCCATTTTTAGGAAAAAAGATAGATGATAGAAGTTCTTTGCTTGAATATGTTCTTATTGGATAATGTGCAAGGAAAAAAATAAGACCACCCACACCATGATTATCTAGATCTTTGTAATAAAATGATTTACAAAGACAAGAAAGCAATTATTGCTTGCCTTTTGGCAAAGACATTGAGGAGCGTAGATTCCATAATTTAGATGGGATAAGGCTGCTTGAAGTTGAATATTTGAGATGCGGATTTCCACTAGGTGATTCTCCCTGTTCCATTATTAGCTACAACCTTTCAAAATCTATCATTTGCTTTAAAGCAGAAAAAATCCTTGTAGACTTATTGTTAATCATACTTGTAAACAATATATAATTAAATGACAAAATCCCTTTCAAAAGACAAAGCACAATTTAATTAATGATCTCAGTACTGTCTAAATAAAGAGGAATGTTTAATCACTGGAAAACTGTTAATTGATGGACAAGTTAGTCATGGTTTCTAGAAAGAGTTTCTGGTGAAATTTTAAAACATAGAAAACTTAAGTAAAACAGATAATCCAAGTCTATTTAATTATTTTCTTACAAGATTTTATGTCTATTTCAGGATTATTTTATCAGTGTATTCTTCCTCAGGATGTCCAAAAGAAATTCATTTTCAACAGCACAATTTATGCTAAGTACTGCAGAATCATTTTAACTTTTTGTCTTAGTATAAAAAGAGTTGTATGAATTAGAATTTCGAGGTAGATGGTATGTCATTTTTAATATGAATTAATAATTCTTATATATTGGTAAATGATGGATAATCACTTAGTCTTTTGGAAAATTTTTACCTGAGTTCATCTTTGTAAATTTGAAAAAAAAGAAAAAATTGATAGTTTAAAAAGTTCCTTTTCAGTCTGAAAAGGAGCAAACACAAGGAGTCATGTGGTGACCCCTTTCATGATCCTTAGTAAGTTTCAGTGTTTACTCTGATCTAGCAGCCTCACAATGTCCAGTAAAAATAGGAAATATGGTTTCAGATAGTACAAAAATACATCAGTTTGGGTAGAAGTTAAGTTTATACTTGTCATGAATATCTTTTTTTTTAGTTTTCTCTGTCTAATACACATGACGATAACTGAAAATTAGAAATATTTAGTAATCAAGTTATTCATATTTTGACAGATCACGAGAGAGACAGCAATGACGTCTGGATATTAATCAAAGCCACTATTATCAACAAGCCATACTGTGTATCAAGCAGAGTCACAGTATAAAATAAGAAATCATTTATATTTAAAAATAGAGAAGCTGATTATTTCTGTTCTGAATAACAGAAGTGTTGATTATGAAACATCTTGTGAATATGGTTTTTTTGTTTATATTGTTTTATTTTATTTTTTTTATTAACTTGAGTATTTCTTATTTACATTTCGAGTGTTATTCCCTTTCCCGGTTTCTGGGCAAACATCCCCCTAATCCCTCCCCCTCCCCTTCTTTATGGTTGTTCCCCTCCCCATCCTCCCCGCATTGCCGCCCTCCCCCCAACAATCTAGTTCATTGGGGGTTCAGTCTTAGCAGGACTCAGGGCTTCCCCTTCCACTGGTGCTCTTACTAGGATATTCATTGCTACCTATGGGGTCAGAGTCCAGGGTCAGTCCATGTATAGTCTTTAGGTAGTGGCTTAGTCCCTGGAAGCTCTGGTTGCTTGGCATTGTTGTACATATGGGGTCTCGAGCCCCTTCAAGCTCTTCCAGTTCTTTCTCTAATTCCTTCAACGGGGGTCCTATTCTCAGTTCAGTGGTCTGCTGCTGGTATTCGCCTCTGTATTTGCTGTATTCTGGCTGTGTCTCTCAGGAGCGATCTACATCCTGCTCTGTCGGCCTGCACTTCTTTGCTTCATCCATCTTGTCTAATTGGATGGCTGTATATGTATGGGCCACATGTGGGGCAGGCTCTGAATGGGTGTTCCTTCTGTGTCTGTTTTAATCTTTGCCTCTCTATTCCCTGCCCAGGGTATTCTTGTTCCCCCTTTAAAGAAGGGGTGAAGCATTCACATTTTGATCATCCGTCTTGAGTTTCATTTGTTCTAGGCATCTAGGGTAATTCAAGCATTTGGGCTAATAGCCACTTATCAATGAGTGGATACCATGTATGTCTTTCTGTGATTGGGTTACCTCACTCAGGATGATATTTTCCAGTTCCAACCATTTGCCTACAAATTTCATAAAGGCATTGTTTTTGATAGCTGAGTAATATTCCATTGTGTAGATGTACCACATTTTCTGTATCCATTCCTCTGTTGAAGGGCATCTCGGTTCTTTACAGCTTCTGGCTATTATAAATAAGGCTGCTATGAACATAGTGGAGTACAGATGCAATGATATTATATATAGAAATCTCTAATACCTGCTCTGAAACTTTATATCTAAAACATTCAATCAAATTTTAGGACACGACACACACACACACACACACACACACACACACAATGTAAAACATACAAAATATCAACATAAATTTTTTGCAAGTGCGAGTAACTAATGCTCCAATTTTTCTAACATGATTATGTGGCTTGGAGTAACTATGACACCACGGAAGTAAAAAGGGACTAGTGTCAGGGAAGGGAGTTCCAGAAACAATAAAAAACTGATCTTATCAGAAAAACATGGAAGGAGAAATCAGGGTCTAATTAGGGAGGGCAGAGATAAATGCAGAGGAAAGAATGAGGAGAGTGAAATAACATTAGGGAATGTCTGAAAAAAATTCATAAGGAATTAAAATCAAACTGATAACTGTTGGAGCCTGGTCGAAAGAATGAAGCACAGTGAACAAAACCTTGGGGGACAGTGAGAGAGGAAGAGAGGCAGAGGGCCTGCTGCCACAGACACCTTTTGTTCTCTAGATTGTTCTTTGAGTTAATTTCTATGGTTCTATTACAAACATTTACATTCAATTCGTATGACATATTTATTCTTGTTGGATATCAGAACATAGCCCCAAATTATACAACTAAACCTCCAGTACTAAACATGAAAAACCCAGTTCTTAGTCATTTAGTCAGGGCTGTCCGAGAGACTCCTGGAAAATAGAGCTTACTGCTATTGTGTATGGCTTATCCCAGAAGTGAAAGGAAATATTGCTGTAGACACTGCATTTTCAAATTAGGTCCCAGAGGCCCCTAACCTGAAACTGATCTAAAACTCCTCACTGAGTATTAACTGATACCAGCACCAATCTCAGAAGTTTCCAAGAGGAAATTAAAAGTCTTAGATCCATATTTTTGCATATATTTTTCTGTGGTTTTTTTAGGGTGTGTTTTTTTATTATTGGCTTTATTGAGAATGAGTTTTCATGTGTGTACAAGCATACAAGAATGTTTTCAATCTAATATTTTAGATTGATGCTTTTGGCTATTGTCTTAAAAACACATTTTAAGTTTTTGACACTGTTTTTCAACACTTTTTCATGACTTATATTGGTGATTACATATTTAACTAATTTTATGTAAATTGTATGTGATGTGTTGATGAGAGAGTAACTGAAGTTTATCTTTGACATGTTTTATTAATAATTCTGGAGGAGACTGTTCTTTCCCAGTTTTGTGCTTTGGACTTCATTTTTGAAAATCCACCTAGCATAAATTATAAAATTTAAGGGAAGAAAGAGGCTCCCAGGAGCCAATGGCCATGACTTTAGCTGAAATACCCATCAAAGGGGAAACACAGCCACAGAGACAACCTTCTGCAAAAAGGCATGGTCCCCAGATGAGGAATGGGGCTACCCACGTATCTGAAAATTTTAAAAATAGAAATGTTACTGTCCAAAGAAAACACAGGGGCAATAAATGGAACAGAGACTGAAGGAAAAGCCATCCAGAGTCCATCTTACCTAGGAATCCATACCATCCGAAGAAACTTTTTTTTTTTGGTTCTTTTTTTCGGAGCTGGGGACCGAACACAGGGCCTTGCGTTTCCTAGGCAAGCGCTCTACCACTGAGCTAAATCCCCAACTCCCCATCCGAAGAAACTAAACCCCCACACTATTGCTGACAACTAGAAGTGTTTGCTGACAAGAGCTTGATACAGTTGTCCCCTGAGAGGCTCTGCCAGCACCTGACAAATGCAGATGCAGATACTTACAACCAACCATCAAACTGAGCCCAGGGACCCCAATGAAAGAGCTAGGGGAAGGACTGAAGGAGTTGAAGGTGGTTGCAACCCCAAAAGAAGAAGAATATCAACTAACCTGACACGCCCACCCCAGAGTTCCCAGCGACCAAACCACCAACCAAAGAGTATACGTGGAAAAAGCGAGGACTACAGATACAAAGGTAGCAGTGTATGGCCTTATCTGACAACAGTGGCTGGGCAAGGAGGCTTGATGCCCTAGCATAAGGGGGGTGGGGACTGAGTGGGAGAATGGGTGGAAGAGCACCCTCATAGAGGCAAAGAGAGGTGGGAGGGGATGGGATGAATTCTTGGTAGATTGGTTACTGGGAAGAGGGATATAGTTTATTTCTGTATTTCCAATCATGTTCACTGGGATAAACATTTTCCCCAAACAAATACCATATTACTCAGACCAGCAATCCATTGATATGATTCCTGAGGTTTATAGTAGATTTTTAAAAATAAATTCTACAAAATAAACTGGTAAGGTTTATTTTTCATAGATAGAATAGATTTAATTGTCATATATACCAGCTTCTTGAATAGCTTGTGTCACGGAACTTCCTAGAAGAATCAAAGGAATAATTAAAAGTCACACATGTATGGAGTTTCCTGATGAAAGAACATCTACAAACCTGGAACCCCAGTACATTTATTACATGTAGAATGATTTTAATCCAACAATGTACTTGCTCTGGCAAAGAATCACATCCAGACTTTCTAAGTCTGTGTGAAAAGACTGAAATACAGCCATAACTTTAATTTCAGGATACCGATGCAAGCAGATCTCTGAGTTCAAGGCTAGCCTCCTATAGAACAAGTTTCAGGAAAAGAAACAAACCAACAAAAATGTAGGTCCTGACTGGTGCTATATGCCTTTAATTCCAGGATTTAAGGGACAGAGACATGCAGATTTCTCATCAGTCTGTTCAGTAGTGTCAGTGATTAAGGTCAGTGGAGTGGAGTTCATGGGAGCTTAGTTCATGGAGTTCAGAGACAGTTTTTACTGGTGCAGTTTTTCAGAGACAAGTTGCAGAGAGAACAAGCACCACTCATACAATGGTGAAGACATAACTCACCAGAGAATAAGTAGGAGCCAGGAGATTAGAAAAGATTGTGAGAGTTAGTTTGGGGCCAAGCATAGAAATCCAATGAGAAGCTTAGAGAAGTCAGAATGAATCAGCCAGCTTGGAGAGGAAAGAATAGCTGGGTTTAATCAAGCAGAGATCATTCAGATAGGACTGGAAAGTATGAGCTTATTCAACAGTAAGCTTCTATGATGATAACTACATCAAATCAATAAAAAGATACTATTACAGTTACATGATTCACAGAAGTGTGTATTAGCTATTCTTGGTAGGAAGCATTCATCAGTTAGCCATCTCAGGTTGTAAACATGAAGAGAGAGGAGGAAAGAGCAATCATTAGTTTTGTAATTACAGGTCACCTACTCACACTCAGAATCCCAAGGCAAGGCTTTTTTTTTAATAAGCCTCTATCACATAAGGAATGGCATTTTGAATCATGTGTCTGAGCCTTGAAATCCTTGGGATAGCTGAGGAAATGCCATCATTGTCATCATCTTCGTTGTCAGTGTCGTTGTCATCGTCATTCATTCTCTCTCTCTCTCTCTCTCTCTCTCTCTCTCTCTCTCTCCCCTCCCTCCCCCCATGCACACAGTGTTTGTGGCATGATCATTATATATGTGTGTTTTCTATGATTGTATGATAATTTTAAATATAGCAAAACTATTCCTATCTCTTTACTTCTACCAAATCTTCTCATATAACTCCTTGAGATCTAATTTAGGTTCACTTCATTATGTTTCCTTCGAGGTCATTATGTGTATAAATGACTATATTAATTCATACATATCTCTAAATATAACAGGTTCAATATTACATACACACACATACACACGCACACACGCACACACACAATCATACTCATGTGTGTGTTTCCAAGTCTGATCATTTGGCATATGACAACCTATTGTTGTGAACTTCAGTAGGGAAGACCTGCCCTCCCACTTCCAGCTTTCATTATTTTTTAATGGACTCTGTCTGAGACCAAAACATCATGGGCTGTTTCCTGTCTGCTTTGTCAATTCCAATGGTGTCATCCTTTTTCAACTTTTAGTTGAACATTCATACTCTTGTAGATTTTGTACTTTCTAGGACACAATCTCATAGCAAACACCCGAAATTTCTAGCTCTTCTAACCTTTTGGCCCCCTTTTCCAACTATACAACTATATTTCCTGAGCCTTCAGTGAAAGTGTGTGTGTGTGTGTGTGTGTGTGTGTGTGTGTGTGTGCGTGTGTGTGTGTGTCTAGGCTATATGACTCTGCATTTTGATCATATGTTGATAAATCATAGGTAATCATAGTCTTCCTGCTAGTCAAGACTATTTCAATTTGTAAGATTATATCTTAATGAACAGAAAAAATAACAAAAAAGGTATTGTGTGATTCAATACTGAAATGCTAAGAAAACTGTAATAGGTAAACTGGGTCAAATGGATTTGTTTGAAATGTATTCTCTAGGGACAATGTAGTGCTAAAAGTAGTTATTATTGTTCAGAAATGCAGGTTAAAGTAATATAGTATTAAATCTAGTAATTTACCATTGGATTACATGTAAAGGAATCATAGCAGTGGAGTTAATGACTTATTTCAACATGTCTCCAAGAGGAAACATTAAAATTTATCCTTGTGTTACATGACCAGGGCTCCCAATAAAATTACATGAGAATTTTAAGCCACAAAAGATAAAAGTAAATCGATGTAAAGTAAAATGAAAATTTCCTCACATCAGAAGAACAAAGGTGAAGAGGCAGTCTGAACAACTAGAGAAAATGTTCTCAGAATGATGCACCTGGAATAATGAATCACTAAAGCACATGGAGAGATGGCCTAGTGATATAAGACCATGCACTCGTCATGCAGAAATCTGACTTGCTTCTTCAAACTCCTGATCGGCAGCTCATGGTTTCAAGATATTGTTAAACTATTCTAAACTCTTTGTACCTGAACTAGCATACACAGTGTGGACTGGAAATAAGAATTCCTGGATTAATCGTACATTTCTCTAGGATGAATGTCTAAATAGAATTTTGTTGGTATGGAGATAGCACTGTGGTCAGATGGATCTGAGAAGTATGGCAAATTTTTTACTCTTTGCTATATATAATATACCCACCAATTATTTTGAAAAGCTTTTTTATGATGTTTTTCAATATATTTGTACAAAATCGTCAGAAAATTGTTACTCAAGAACATGGTATATGGGCAAACACAAATCATCATAGGTTCTGGGCCATAGTCACTCATTTTGTTTCCAGAAAAATACTTATTTTATTTCTTTGCTAAGCAAGGGGTTTCTTTTGTCGATACTACATGAACATATACATACCTCAAAACTCATATGCATGGACATAATTTAAAAAAAAACTAAAATACTGAAAGCATATAAATAACTCTAACTCAATATCAAAGCACAAATAACTTATTTAAAGATGAACAATATAATATAGTAGACATTCCTGATAGCAGATTTAAAAAAGAGTCAGAAGATTATCTATCAAATATAGTCAGAGAGAACAGGATTCCAAAAGTGAATATATAATATTTTCTGAAAAATATTAAATACTGAACAAAAGTTATACTTGAGAACATATACATAGAAGTAAAAGAATTAAAAAATCATTATAAATGTAAAAAAGAGATAAAAGGAATGAACGACAGAACATAATTTTAATAAAACCCCTCCCAGGAGACAGAAATGTGCACAGTTTTTTTTAAATTTAAGGTCAACCTTGGCTTTTTGAAATCTTTTTTCTTTTCTTTTCTTTTCTTTTCTTTTTTTACTTATTTGCTTTACATTCATCTCAAGGCACCCTCCTCCACTTCTTCTCTGAACAAGTCGGGGACCCCTGGGTATTCCCCAACCCTGGCAAGCCAAGTCTCTGCAAGACTAGGCACACTTCCCACTAAGGCCAGGCAAGGCTACCGGGGTGAAATGAGAATACATACACACACACACACACACACACACACACACACACACACACACACACACACACATATATATATATGATAGGTACATATAGTTTCATTTATAGAAATAAATATAATCAAGAGATATGTGTCCTTTCTAGAATAATGAAAAACATCCAAAAATTTCCACAAAAAGAGTAAATTAGGATATGCATACAACTGTGATTTTAAAGTATTGTTTTATAGAACTTTTCCTCTTTAGGACATAGGCAATAGCTTTCCATATATTATAAGTAGGACATAGGAAACTAAGTCAATTTTTATAGAGTGCATAGTTACAGGGAGAGGATGTATTCGATATTTATGCAAAAAATCTGGACTTTGGCAGCATTTTTATTCTTTAAAAAATGCTTATTTCTAACTATACCAACTATTCATTAATAGAATAACCCTTAGCATTTTGAGCATAATTTAAACATAATTTTGGTTTAATGAAAATACATTTTATCAGGCTTTATGGTACATGTCCATAGTTCAAGAATTTGGGATGCTAAAATAGGAAAGTCTAGAATTCTAGGGCATCTTGAACTTTTAAACAAGTTATCAGTCCAGTCATAGAAACAGAAAATGTCTATATTCTAAACCATGAACACTGGGCTAATGAAATATATGTATTCAATTCACAATCTGAAAATACCTTTCAGACTATGAAGAAGATATGAAATAAATACAATTTTAAGATGAATGACAAAAATGTTTAAAATATAAAGCATTTTCTAGAATATACTGAGAAAATTAAAAGATATTTCCTTAGACCTGCAATAGAGTGGCTAATTTAATATCCATACAACTGAAAAGACATCTGTCAAAAGGGTAATTTTCCTGCAATAACTCTATAAAAGTTATCATGAAAGAAAACATAATACTACTGTCATAGCTAGTGCTCACCAGTAATTTTGAGTTAATTACAGAAAAATGATGTAACAATTGTAGTGACTTCAGCCATTAAACTAGATATTTTAGGCAAAAATTCATGTAGAACACCAAGTAATTAAAAAAATGAAAACTATATTTTGTTGATGATTGAGAAGAGGGAAAGTTAAAAGAAAGCCAGTTTAACTGGACCACCATAGACTTCAACTCTCATCCATCTGCACATTTCATCTGTTAACAATGCAAACACTTGATCTATATAGGTTGACAGTCATGGTTATACAGAATACCTAAAACTTTTGTACCATGGCATACACATGAGCTTTCATATATATAAATTCATTTTAATATTTTTATTACTTTCTAATTATGTGTGTAGGTCTGTGTGAGATTATTTACACAAATATAGGTATCCTCTAATTCCAGAAGAGGGTATGACATCTACTGAATCAGAATTGGCATTAGTTGTGAGTTTCCTATTATGGGTATTGAGACTAGAACTCAGGTCTTCTTTACAACAATAACTGGACTTAACTACTGAACCATCTTTCCAGCACTGGTACTAAAATATCCACTTATATATACAATTAACCTTTCATTGCAATATTATAAACACACAAGCACACACACACACACACACACACACACACACACACACACACACAAACATGGTCACAGAGCTCTTGTAATTATAACATACCTGTAAAGGGTAAGTGGTTTGAAAGGGATACGCTAAATATTATATATAGTTTAATACTCTCTTTCAGGAAATAAATTAGTATTGGGCATATTTTTAACATGATTAAACCGGTAAACCTATGGTTTCTGTTGAAATTATATTGAGATGTATAAATTAGCCTTATATAGAGATATTTATAATGAAGAACACTCACAAAAAAGTTACTAAAGATAGAAAAAGATGGTCTTGAGAGATGGCTGAGTGGTTAAGAGCACTGACTGTTCTTCCGGCAGTCCTGAGTTCAATTCCCAGCAACCACATGATGGATAACAACCATTTACAATGGAATGTGATGTTCTCTTCAGTTGGGTCTGAGACAGCTACAATGTACTCCTATAAATAAAATAAATAAATCTTAAAAATGATAGAAAAGATATTATTAGTGTTAAAGAAATATTAAATTGAATAATAACTAATGTAAAAATTATGTATTAAACTTCTACCATAAGTTTATGAATTTAACTTTATTTCAGTAATTTATATATATGATTTTATTATAATATAATATTTTTATAAGAAATATGCAAAAATATTGAATTCTCTACAGTTTAATGGAATACAAGCTTATAATAGTACAGAAGCACTTAATGGACATTTAAAACAAGTCAAGTAAAGAAAATTATTCTTTACTAACAGTGTTATTCTCTTGACCAGATTTTTTTAAAGATTCTATGCCAAGTTCAAGTTTTGTTACTTATTCTTATTTCTCTATTCAATATACATTTTAAAATAACAGTTGTAAGTTAATGGAACATACTGTTTTTCAAAATCACTTGAGATAAAATTACCTAGCAAAGAGTGGCATAGTGTCTGCCTTTTATCTCTAATTACTCACTGTAATTATGGTATATAAATCACAATACATATTCTAGTGTAATATTGCAATTTATATTTATTCATTACTTTACTTTTCTACAGAATAAAACTGCATGTTGGTTGACATTCTTTGTTTTTAGTTTGCTCCTATTTTTTTTATAAATTTTAAATTCCACTATATATTTCTTTAAGTTTTTTATTGATTCTGACCCCTTTAGGAGTGAGTCAATAAATTTTCTATGTGACTTGTTACATTACGTATAAGGAATTTTGGTGTGCCTAAATTGAAGAAATTATACTGATAATGATAAAAATAATGAGAATGTTTTCAGCAATTCTAGTGTGTTTATCCTTTCAAGAGAATACAAGAAATTTCTTATTTAAGCATGATATTTGACAGAAATTTATTTTAGGAATCAATTATCCATTGTAGAAAATATGCATTTACTACTCTTAGTTAAAATTATGTTAAAACATATTTAAAACCCTTGAAAAGCTTGCATCATCAGGCAGTTTAAAATTTGATTTAGAATAGATTTACTATTATTAACTAAAATAACAGTATCCTTACCATTTATGAATGACTTACTTAGTATCTTTTTTATAAAATGCATAAGTATTTAAGAAGCTGAATTCATTTACTGAAATCGATCTTGAAAATATTTATTAATATTTTCATGAATATTCTATAACAAAAAATTAAAATTAGTTTTATACATTGTGAATTTTGTATCAAACAAGTAATCAGATGAATATATTTTTTCAGGTTTCTCTTTTGTATTACAATGATGATTTATTAATTTTATTAAAATGATTATATACTATTAGAGATTTTTTAAACACGGTATTATAGCTTGAATATGAAATATACTCCCTCAAGCCAAGTGTGGTGACTTCCAAATTAATCATGACTCCACAGGAGATGAACTCTTGTTCTGTGATCTTCTACATCTCTTCCTTTCTCCTTCCTTCCCAGTATTAACCCTGCCTCCCTTTTTCCTGCCTAACACATTGCACAACAAAAACAAGGTACCTATCCTTATAAGAGGATCAATATTGATTCAGAAGCAATAGACCTAGCCTATGTTAGAATGAAACCTCAGACACCATGAGTTAAAATAAACTTTACCTCTTTTAAGTAATCTGTGTTTGATATTTTGTTACAAGAATGAAAAGGCCAACAAAAAAAACACAGATAATTCTTCTATAATTGAAGAAATATATGTGAGAATTTTATGTATATACTGAAATGATAATTTATTTCCGCTTTTTAAGTTTTCTATTTCCAACACTAACATGACTCATGTGGCTTGTTTCTTACATTTATTTATCACTTGTGTAAGTAGTCGATGGTGCCTTGACAGATGTGTAGAAGACAGAGGACAATGTATCTTTTACTAATACAAATTTCTCAGAATCTAAACTAAGGCCTCAGGTTTAGGAGTAAGGATAGTTATCTGAGGATATATAACACCTGACAAAATTATAACATTTTTTGTGGGATCAATAAGAATGAAACTGATCAAATAAATAATTGAGTTTTAAAGAATATTCAACAATCTCATTTATTTTGATTTCAGAAAAAAAGTAGAATTAAACTATTAGATAATGTTACTGAGTTGAGGATATTGTGCAGAAATATTTTTTCAGCAGAATCAGACACTGAGACTTAACTTCTACACATCACAAAGGGAAATAAATTCACTTCCAATAAAAATAACCAGTAAGCAGTAAAAATTTTATTTGGCCCTGCTTACATTTCTGAGCCCCAGACCACAATGGATTTTTTTGCTAGACAATCTTTTACTGAATCCCTTGTATGTAAATGTAAGATTAAAAGCTATCCTAATGCATGATAAAAAATGAATAAAAAGAGTAAGGCTAATGACAACAAGGGTAGAAATGATGCAAATTAAATAAATACCAAGTAGGCTTGCACAGTTTTCAAACTACACTGACAAAACAATTCAGATTGCTGCACTCAAGTCCCATGGGGGAAAGAGCTAAACTCCCCGAAGTGCAGACAATCCTGAGATCTCAGGCTGCCACTTCTGCCCACTTCTGCTCATATCCATGGCCTAGGAAGAACCTGCATAGTGTCCTCTGGATACAGGTATATAAAAGCAGTTAGTGGCAGGAATCTGCTGGATTCTCCCTGATACTAGAACTGAAATTAACCAAATCCTATGGATAAGAGAGCTGGACCCTCAGAAGTACAGAGAATCCTGGGAACACAGAAGAGACATTCCTGCCCACATTCCTGACCCAAGAGGAAACTGCCTAGTACCATTTGTGCCCTCTGGGCACCGGGCCCTAGGACCAGTCAGGGGCAGAACCTTTCAGGTTTCTGCCTGCACCAAGAGCTGAAAGCCAGTCACTAGGATTGCCTATATACCTGAGAGCACAGGTAAGACTAACTCTTCTGCAAAAAGCAACACCCATGGAGGCTTCAGGTCACACAAACCCAGGAGCAGCCCTCTGTTCCCAGATAAGGCTGAAAGAAAACAGGTCTACACTAGTGCTGAAACACAGTCCTATAGGAAGTTCAAGCCACTGTAAAGGACAGCAAGACAAGAAACAACCTGATGGCAAGAGATAAGTGCAGGAAACTAAGCAACAGAAACCAAGAGTACTTGGCATCATCAGAGCCCAGTTCTCTCAACAAAGCAAACACTGGATATCCAAACAAACTGGAAAAGCAAGATTTGGATTTAAAATCACATTTTACGATGATGATAGAGGACTTTTAAACAAGTAGAAGTCCTTAAAAAGGAAACACAAAAATTCCTTAAAGAATCACAGCAAAACACAGCTAAAGAGGTGAAGGAATTGAACAAAACCATGAAGGATATAAAAATGGAAATAGAAAAAATAAAGAAAGCAAAAAGGGAGACAACTCTGGAGATAGGAAAGAGATCAGGAGTCACAGATGCAAGCACCACCAACAGAATACAAGAGATAGAAGAGACAATCTCAAAGAGGAGAAGATACCATAGAAAATATTGACACAATCTTCAAAGATAATGTAAAACTCAAAAAGCTCTGAGCTCCAAACATCCAGGAAATCCAGGCAATGAGAACACTGAAGGATTATAGGTATCTATAAGAGAGTGAAGACTCCCAACTTAAAGGGCCAGAAAATACCCTCAACAAAATTATAGAAGAAAATTTCTCTAACCTAAAGAAAGAGATGCACATAAACATACAAGAAGCCTACAGAACACCAAATAATTTGAACCAGAAAAGAAACTCCTCCTGTCACATAACCAGAACACCAAGTGCACAAAACAAATAAAGGATGTTAAAAGCAGTAAGGGAAAGGGTTTAAGTAACATATAAAGGCAGAGCTATCAGAATTATACCAGACTTCTCACCAAAGACTATGAAACCCAGAAGATCCTGGGCAGATGTCATAAAGACCGTAAGAGAACACAAATACCAGCCCAGGCTACTATATCCAGAAGTTATCTATTACCATAGATAGAGAAACCAAGAGTAAACCAAACAATATCTTTCTATAAATCCAGCCCTACAAAGGAAAATAGGTGGAAAACTCCAACAAAAGAATGGAAACTATACCCTAGAAAAAGCAAAAAAGTAATCCCCTTGCAACAAAACCAAAAGAAGAGAGACACACAAACATAATTCCACCTCTAACAACAAAAATATCAGGAAAAAACAATCCTCGTTCCTTAATATCTCTTAACATTAATGGACTCAATTCCCCAATAAAAAGACATAGACTGACAGATTGGATATGTAAAGAGGACCCAGCATTTCGCTGCATACAGGAAACACACCGCAGAGACAAAGAGAAACTACCTCAGAGTAAAGTAAAAGGCTGGAAAAAATTTACAAGCAAATTGTCTGAAGAAAAAAGCTGGATAACCATTCTATTATCGAATAAAATTGACTTTCAACCAAAGGTTATCAAAAAGGATAAGGAAGGATATTTCATATGCATCAAGGGCAAAATCCACCAAGATGAACTCTCAGTCTTAAATAATTATGCTCCAAATGCAAGGGCACCTACCTTCATAAAAGAAACCTTAACAAAGCTCAAAGCACACATTGCACCTCACACAATAATCGTAGGAGACTTCAACATCCCACTCTCAGCAATGGACAGATTATGGAAACAGAAATTAAACAGAGACATAGAGAAATTAACAGAAGTTATGAACCAAATGGATTTAACAGATATTTTAGAACATTTCATCCTAAAACAAAAGAATATACCTTCTCAACACCTCAGAGTACCTTCTCCAAAATTGACCATATAATTTGTCACAAAACAGGCCTTAAGAGATTCAAGACAATTGATATAATTCCATGCATTCTATCAGATCAACCTGGACTTAGGATCATCTTCAATAATATCAGAAACAAGAGAAAGCTCACATATACATGGAAGTTGAACAATGTTCTACTCATTGATAACTTTGTCAAGGAAGAAATAAAGAAAGAAAATAAAGACTTTTTGAAATTTAATGAAAATGAAGGCACAGCATAACCAAACTTATGGGATACAATGAAAGCAGTACTAAGAGGAAAAATCATAGCTCCGAGTGCCTCCAAATAGAAACAGGAGAGAGCATACATTAGCAGCTTGACAGCACACCTAAAAGGTCTAGACCAAAAAGAAGCAAATACACCCAGGAGGAGTATAAGGCAGGAAATAATCAAACTTAGGGTGGATATCAATCAAGTAGAAACACAAAGCACAATACAAAGAATCAGCAAAACCAGAAGCTGGTTCTTTGAGAAAATCAGCAAAATAGATAAACCCTTAGCCAGACTAACAAGAGGGTACCAAGAGTGTATCCAAATTAACAAAATCTGAAGTTTAAAGGGAGACATAACAACAAAATTTGAAAAAAAAGTCATCTGGTCCTACTATCAAAGTCTATATTCAATAAAACTGGAAAATCTGGAGAAAATGGACAGTTTTCTAGAAAAATACCAGGTAACAAGCTTAAATCAGGATCAGACAAACCATCTAAATAATCCTATAACTCCTAAAGAAATAGAAGCAGTTAATAAAAGTCTCCCAACCAAAAAAAAAAAAAAAAAAAAAAAAAAAAAAAAAAAGGCCAGTACCAGATGGGTTTAGTGTAGAATTCTATCAGAACTTCATACAAGACACACCATACCAATACTGTTCAAACTGTTCCACAAAATTGAAACAGTTGGGCCACTGCCCAAATTCTTCTATGAAGCCACAATTATGCTTATGTCCAACTCACACACAGACCCAAGAAAGAAAGGCCTATTTTCCTAATGAATATTGATGCAAAAATACTCAATATAATTCTCACAAACAGAATTCAAGAACACATCAAAATAATCATCCATCATGACCATGTATGGTTCATCCCAGGCTTGCAGGGATTGTTCAATATATGGAAATCCATCAACATAATCCACTGTATAAACAAACTCAAAGAAAAAAAAAGCATGATCATTTCATTAAATGCTGAGAAAGGATTTGACACAATTTAACACCCCTTCATGATAAAAGTCCTGGAAAGATAAGGACTTCAAGACCCATACCTAAACATAGTAAAATTAATATAGAGCAAACCAGTAGCTAACATCAAACTAAATGGAGATAAACAAGAAGCAATCCTACTAAAATCAGGGACTAGACAAGGCTGCCTACTTTCTCCATACTTATTCAATATAATACTTGATACCCTAGCCAGAGCAATTAGGCAACAAAAGGATACCAGAGAATACAAATTGGAAAAGAAGAAGTCAAAATATCACTGTTTGTAGATGATATGATAGTAAACTTAAGTGAAACCAAAAATTCAACCTCCCATGCTCATGGAGGCAGAATTAATATAGCAAAAATATCCATTTTGCCAAAAGCAATCTACAGATTCAATGCAATCCCCACCAAAATTCCAACTCCATTATTCATAGAATTGGAAAGAGCAAATTGCAAATTTATTTGGAATGATGAAAAATCCCAAAAAAATGAAAATTATCCTCAACAATAAAAGAACTTCTGGGGGAATCACCATACCTGACCTCAAGCAATATTACAGAATAATAGTTATTGTTATAACTATTATTAGTTATAACTCTGTGGTATTATTACAGAAACAGGCAGGAAGTTATGTGGAATAGAATCGCAATCCCAGAAATGAACCCTCACACCTATGGTCACTTGATCTTTGACAAAGTAGCTAAAACCATCCAATGGAAAAATGAGAGCATTTTCAACAAATGGTGCTGGTTCATCTGGAGGTCAGCATGTAGAAGAATGCAAATGGATCCATTCTTATCATTCTGCACAAAGCTTAAGTCCAAGTGGCTCAAGGACCTCCACATCAAACCAGATACACTCAAACTAATAGAAAAAAAAACGTGGGGGAAGAGTCTTGAACACATGGGCACTTGGGAAATTTTCCTGAATAAAACACGAATGGCTTATGTTCTAAGATCAAGAATTGACAAATGGGACCTCATAACTGCAAAGCTTCTGTAAGGCAAAGGACACTGTGGTTAGGACAAAACGGCAACCAACAGATTGGGAAAAGATCTTTATTAATCCTACATCTGATAGAGGGCTAATATCTAAAATATACAAAGACCTCAAGAGGTTAGACTCCAGAGAGCCAAATAAAACTCTTAAAATATGGGTTACAGAGCTAAAAAAAGATTTCTCAGCTGAGAAATATCGAATGGCTAAGATGTTTCTAAAGATCTGTTCAACATCCTTTGTCATCAGGGAAATTCAATTCAAAACAACTCTGAGATTCCACACCTCACAACAGTCAGAATGGCTAAGGTAAAAACCTCATGCAACAGAAGATGCTGGCAAGGATGTGGAGAAAGAGGAACACTCCTCCATTGTTGTTGGGATTGCAAACTGGTACAACCACTCTGGCAATTAGTCTGGATGTTCTTCAGAAAATTGAAGACTTCACTACCTGTGGACCCTCTCCTGGTCATATATCTAAAAGATTTTCCAACATACGATAAAGACACATGCTCCACTGTGTTCATAGAAACCTCGTTTATAATAGCCAGAAGCTGGAGAAAACCCAAATGCCCTTCAACAGAGGAATGGATAAAGAAATTGTGGTACATCCATACAATGGAATACTACTCAGCTATCAAAAACAATGACTTCATGAAATTCATAGGCAAATGGATGGAACTAGAAAATATCATCCTGAGTTAGGTAAACAAATCACAGCAAAATACATATGATATGCACTCACTGATAAGTAGATATTAACCCAAAAGTTCGAATTAACCAAGATACAATCCTCAGAACACATGAAGCTCAAAAAGAAGAATGATCAAAGTGCAGATGCTTCAGTCCTTAAAAGGTGGAAAAAAAATATTCATAGGAAGGGATATGGAGGTAAAGTTTGGAGTAGAGACTGAAGAATCATCCATTCAGAAGTCTGCCCAATGTGGATATATATATATATATATATATATATATCAAAACTAGATTAGCTTGATTTATCTTAGAAGTGCATGCTGACAGGAGCTGGATGTAGCAGTCCCCTGAGAGGCACAGACAGAGCATGGCAAATATAGAGGTGAATGTTTGCAGAAAATCATTGAACTTAGAATGTGATCCCCTTTGGAGGAATTAGAGAAAGAATTGAAAGAGCTGAAGGGGCTTGCAACCCTATAAGGTTAACAGACAACCAGAGCTCCCACGTACTAAACTACTACCCAAAGACTATACATGGACTGATCCATGGCTCCAGCTGTACATATAGCACAGGATGGCCTTGTTGGGCACCAAGGAGAGGAGAAGCCCTTGGTCCTGCCAAGACTCAACCCCACCAAGGTAGGGAAATTTTGGGGTTGGGGAGGCCGGGGAGTGGTTGGGGAGGGGAACACCATTATGGAATAAGGGGAGGCAGATGGGATAGTGGGCTTATTTCCTGGAAACTGGGAAAAGGAATAACATTTGAAACATAAATAAAAAAATATCCAATTAAAAAAAAGAAGAATGGTAAATTTATCTGCCAGAGAAATAAAAGTGAGATTTACATAAAAACAAATAAACAAACAAACAAAACCAGTTCAGATTATATATGGGCATGGTGAAGTAAATAGTTTTAACTCCCTAAAATGTGATTTGTGTCTTTAAATGATTATTAATATGTTATAAATATAAATTATTAGGGAGTTGCTTACAGAACTTGCAATAATGTCAGGATATAACATTTGACTCAAAAATATCTTGACAATGTCTTTTCAAATCCATGTATATTATAATTATTACCTAATTGCATAATTGACATAAAATTATATGGTTTTAGGATAACATTTACAAATTATCTATGTATTATACATATCTGCTGTAGGTGTGGAATTCCTCATAATGAAAAATACATCATAGAGGTAGACCCCATGTCATCAGTTCCTTCTTTCCTTTTTATCATATGTCAAATCGCTAAGCAGAGACCGAGCTTTCAGTGATGGTTCACTCTTTGCAAAAGAGAATATTAAATAAAACTCAACAAATCTAATTCTGTAAAAAATGCCATGTTTTGCTAACAATGAACGAATGGAGAGTTGGATGCATATGCGCTGGAGCCTATCATATTTTTAATTTGCTGTGAGCTTGAACAAGTACCCAGCAGAAATATTTAGAATATTCTTTATTATATATAACATGAACACCAGTGCAACTCCTCTATGTATGTGATTAACCAAGAAAATGCTTCCAAGATTGTTATATGCAGTCTCAAAATGCATAATTCCATATTGTCTATGATTATCACAATGTATATGCTCTTTTATTTATCAATGCCCTTTGTATTTCTTAGGTAAGGACTTAGCGTATTGCCATATCTGCATCTTCACAGTCAATGCTGAAACAAAGAAAGAGCTTGAGGGACATGTGCAATAGGGAATGAAGAAAAAGGGAAAATAGATTAAACAGTACTACTTTTAGTGGTTTATTGTGCTTTGTCACAACTGCACTTAATGGAGTCTGTTTTTCAATTTGTGACAAAAACAAAACATGAAAGTCCTTATCACCAGGAAATAAAAATATACATGAAAAAGATGTCAAAAAACCCGAGAATCACATATACTTATTAAGAAGTTTCACAATATGTTCCAACATATAACAAAGACACATGCTCCAACTATGTTCATAGCAGCCTTATTTATAATAGCCAGAAGCTGGAAAGAACCCAGATGTCCTTCAACAGAAGAATGGATACAGAAAATGTGCTACATTTACATAATGTACTACTCAGCTATTAAAAACAATGTCTTCATGAAATTCTTAGCCATATGTATGGAACTAGAAAATATCATCCTGAGTGATATAACCCAACCACAAAAAAACACACACGGTATGCATGCACTGATAAGTGGATATTAGCTCAAAAGCATGGATTACCCAATGATACAATCCACAGACCACATGACGTTCAAGAAGGACAACCAAGGACAACCAAAATGTGGATGTTTCAGTCCTTCTTAGAAAAGGGAACAAAAATATTCAGAGGAGGAAATATGGAGGCAAAGTTTGGTGCAGAGACTGAAGGAAATGCAATCCAGAGACTGCTCCACCTGGGGATCCAGCCCTATATATACAGGCACCAAACCCAGACAATATTGCTGATGCCAAGAAATGCATGCTGACAGGAGCCTAGTATAGCTGTCTCTTGAGAGGCTCTGCCAGAGCATGACAAATACAGAAGCAGATGCTCACAGCCAACCACTGAACTGAGAATGGGGTCTCCAATGGAAGAGTTAGAGAAAAGATTGAATGAGCTTAAGGGGTTTGCAACCCCATAAGAACAACCTTACAAACTAACCAGCGCTCCCAGGGACTAAACCACCATCCAAAGAGTACACATGGACAGACCCATGACTCCAGCTGCACATGTAGCAGAGTGTGGCCTTGTTGGGCAACAATGGGTGGAGAAGTCCTTGGTTCTGCCGAAGCTTGACCCCTCAGTATAAGGGAAGCTCAGGGTGGGGAGGAAGGAATGGACGGGTAGATGGGTGGGGAACACTCTAATAGAAGAATGGGAAGAGCAGATGGGATTTAAGGATGGGAAAACCAAAAAAAAAGGATAACATTTAAAATGTATATTTTAAAGATATCCAATGCAAAAAGAAAAATAAATAAGTTTACACAATGTTGTATAAACGTAGTAAATAGTTTCTAACAAAGACATGTGTCTTTCACACTATTCCAGATTCATAGAAAAATCATCACTATTGGCCTATATTTTTTCTATTCCCTTCAAAATCAGAAATTAAAGTTTAGAATGCTTTACTTCCTGCTGTAATATACGATTTTGTTGTAATTCAGTTACTTCTGAACTCTTCCATCTCGTATTCTGTTCTCCTTAAGAGAGTACGTAATGATCACCTCTATATAGGTTAGATTAAAATGTGTGTGTGTGTGTGTGTGTGTGTGTGTGTGTGTGTGTGTGTATACACCTCGAATGTATTTTAAATTACAATTTTGACAAATATTTCGAATATATTTTCAAACGTATCGTGTTATTTATATTACTTCCAAATGTTGGACTCATTTGATTTTCT